>NC_133333.1:256510897-256592915 GCF_042186555.1 Aquarana catesbeiana
AGTTTATAGGTAAACAATGTGTGATCCATGGTTACCATAGACCCTCATATCCTAAGAGGGAGGGTTATTAAAGGACCGGATGGTGTGCAGAGACTTCACTAGGGGAGGGCAGCATGGGGGGGGGGGGGGGCAGAGGATGGTAATATACTTGGGGGATTTAAAAATAGAAAAAAAAAATTAATATATATATATATATATATATATATATATATATATATATATATATATACTTATTATATTATACACAATTTATATAGTGCCAACAGTTTACGCAGCGCTTTACAATGTAGAGGGGGGACAGCACAATTACAGTTCAATACAGAAGGGACAGGAGGGCCCGGCTCATAGAGCTTACATTCTAAAGGGAGGGGTGGTGGTGCGAGAGGTGATAGATGCGGGGAATGATTTGATGTGGGGTATATATATATTTTACACACATATTGTGTAAGTAATTAAGATATATATATATATATATATATATATATATATATATATATATATATATATATATATATATATATAATTTTTATTTTTTCCCAGAAGTCATCTTTCTCTTTAGGGTTTATATACTGTGTGGCATTTTCAGTTTTGCTGTAACTCTTGTACTCTCCCTCACCATAACCATTCTCATGTGTTTTCCTTTCGCACATTCTTCTTCTTAATATTTATTACACTTATTTACAATTATTTGTAAATATATACATTTATATAGTATTTTATTTAGTATAAATACTAGTATTTATTACATATTTATTAATATGTAAAATAAATATTTAAAAATATTTTTATTATTATCATTTTTTATAGGTCATTTTTCTCTTTAACCACTTCAATACCGGGGGGCACTTATACACCTTCCTGCCAGACTAATTTTCAGCTTTCAGCGCTGTCGCAGTTTGAATGACAATTGCGCGGTCATGCTACACTGTACCCAAACTAAATTTTATCACTTTGTTCCCACAAATAGAGCTTTCTTTTGGTGGTATTTGATCACCTCTGCAGTTTTTATTTTTTGCCAAATAAAAAAGACCAACAATTTTGAAAAAAATAAAAGTTTTGCTTTTGTTTCTGTTAAAAAATTTTGTAAATAAGCAAGTTTTCTCTTTCACTGATCGGCACTGATAAGGCGGCACATAGGAGCGGGCACTGACGATGGTCACTGATATGCGGCACTGGTAGGCGGCACTGATGGGTGGCACTGATATGCAGCACTGATGGGCATTGATAGGCGGCACTGATGGGCACTCATGGGTGGCACTGGTGGGCACTGATAGGCGACACTGATGGGCACTGAAAGGCTGCAAAGATGGGTTCTTATGGGTGGCACCGCTGGGCACTGATAGGCGGCACTGCTGGCACTGATACGCGGCACTGATAGGCATCCCTGGTGGCACTGGCAGTGGTAGGCATTGTGAGTGGGGACGGATTGGCAGCTGCCTGGGCATTGATTGGCAGCTGCCTGGCACAGATTAGTATTTCCCTGGGGGTCTAGGGGGCATACCTGGTGGTCCAGTGTGGATGGCTTCCCTGGTGGTCCTGGGTAGGATCTGAGGGGGGGCTGTGCTGATAAACAATCAGCACAGACCCCCCCTGTCAGGAGAGCAGCCGATCGGCTCTCCTCTACTCGCGTCTGCCAGACTCGAGTGAGGAAAAGCTGATCACCGGCTCTTCCTATTTACATCGTGATCAGCCGTGATTGGATACGGCTGATCACGTGGTAAAGAGTCTCCGTCAGAGACTCTTTACCTAGATCGGTGTTGCGCCGCGATCGCCGCGATGCGCGCCCCTGGGGACTTAATATCCTGAGGACGTCATATGACGCCCAGTCAGGCTATTGAAACCACTTTGCCGCCGTCATTCTGCTATATGGCGGGCGGCAAGTGGTTAAGGTTTATATGCTGTGTTTTTGTATTTCGCACACCCTCCCTCTCTCTCTCTCTCTCTATATATATATATATATATGTGTGTATGAATTTATTCAAATATTTTATTTAATCCGGAAAATAAGTTTCCATATCAACACAACAGTATAGAAATTAGATTACACAACTTAATCATAATACTGTATTGTGAGAGCTTCATACAACAAGAAACCAACTGAAGACGAGGATTATTAAGGTAAGAAGCAAGTTTCAAGCAAGTGATTATAAACGCTTTAAGGTCCAACTACAAGAGACAAAAGAGAGCTAAACCACCTAACCGTTTACCCTCTCTCTCTATATATATCTATTCTATAAGTATGCATTATATGAAACAAAAATTATAAGTACAGTATATGTATACACACACACATTCTATAATGTATAGTATTAGTATATATTAATAAGTATATAGTAAATGAAAAAGATACCATATAATAAAATAAAAAAAAAAGATAAACCTATAATGTTTTTAAACCTATAATGATTTTATATATATATATATATATATATATATATATATATATATATATATATATATATATATATATATATATATATATATATATAAAATCACTTTATTTTATTCCAATGACACCAACAATAAGGATTATTTTTTACAATGACACCAGTGACAGGGATTATTGTAATCCACCGACTGGAACAACGGAGCCCATTTTACTAATACTGACACCAACACTGGGGATTATTTTAAACCACTGACACCAACACTGGGGATTATTTTATCCCACTGACACCAACACTGGGGATTATTTTATCCCACTGACACCAACACTGGGGATTATTTTATTCCACTGACACCAATGATGGGAATTATTTTATTCCCACGTTCTCATTAGTGTACTTCCAGGTTCTCTTTTTCTGCACACATTAGGAGGAAAGGTGCGAGACGTGCGCCATTAAGCCACACCCACTCCATTGATCACGCCTAGAGAAGGGGTGAATTGGATAGATCAGGGGAGGTTTGGACAGATCTGGAGCCGATTCCCCCACTCTCCTAGTGATAACGTTGTCACCAGGCAGGAAGTGACGGTACATTGAAAACAGCAACTCAGACAGTTTTTTTTCTTTATTTATTTAGAAGAGTAGGGGGGGCCTAGAATCTGTCTACTGCCTGTGTCTTGGGGCAGAGCTGAGGGGAGAATAAAAGAAAGAAGCACAATAAGTTGATGTGTTGACAAGCAACATGCTGATAGGAGGAGAGAGCAGAGTGACAGATGAGCTTATCACTGTGCTGCTTCTCCTTTCACTGTCCAGTCACAGGATAGGGGCGGGTCCACGACAGCCTGGGCTCAGAGGAAGTAGGTTGAAAAATGCTGGCCAAACGGAGGACGTCTAGTGTTGGAAAAGCAGTACTGCATGGGGAACAGCTCCAGATTGAAGGTTAGTACTGCAGCAAAATTTGTTTTTTTTGTCTTTTTTCTGCTGCCACTGCTCTATGAGAAAGAAACAACAGCAACCTGGACCTGCCTGGTGACCAGGTCTCCCCAGTAGTTGCTGACTCGTACGGAACAGCAAGGTAAGTGGCTATCCAAGAATGCGAATGTGGGGGATGGGAAAAGCGAGGAACTCACACTTTACTACTGATAGGATTCATTCTTTAGCAAATTTTACAATAATATTTTGCAGCCAGCACCCTTTTCATAGCACGAGACTCGAGATCCATAACTTAAAAAAGTATAAAAATAGAACCCAATCTATTATTAATGACCGTGGACGGCCAGGATTGGCTCAGGGGATATTTAAGGGGCCAGCGCCCGGTGAGTCAAATATTTTGCAATCTTTTAAGCTGCTGTAGAAAGGTCAGTGACGGCTTTGTGCGGCAGGAGCACAGATAATTATCTCCGGCTACCATTTATAGTTCAGGCTGGTAAGAGACACCACCTGGTGCGCCCTTTAACCCCGCCCCACAGATGCTCCAATATAAACACACGCCGGAGAGGATGTGCGAAAGAAAGAAAAAAACAAAACACAAAGAGATACAACAAAACTGAAAAATGCCCCACAGCATATAAACCTTAAAGAGAAAAGTGACCTATAAAAAATTCTAATAATAAAAATACTTTTAAATATTTATTTTATATACTAATAAACATATTTATAATAAATACTAGTATTTATAATAAATTAATTAACATATAAATGTATATATAAATAAATGAATATAAGTACCTGTTATATTAAAAATAAGAATAATGATGTGCGCAAGAAAAATGCATTGGGTACGGGGAAGGAAACAAGGAAGAGTTACAGCAAAACTGAAACATTTTCATGAACCTTAAAAAGAAAGATTACTTCTGGGGGGAGGGGGAACTATATATAATAATACAAATATTTTTTTTTTTATATTTATTTTATTTATAAATATATTACCAATAAATAATTATTTTATTCATAAATATGTGTATAATAAATATATTTATAATAAATATATATTAAAAACTATATAAATGTATATATTTATACATAAATATAAGTACCTGTTATATTAAGAAGAAGAAGAAAAATAATGTGCACAAGAAAAACGCATTGGTTATGGGGAGGGAAACAACGAGGAGTTACAGCAAAACTGAAACAATTTTCATAAACTTTAGAGAGAAATTACCTCTGGGGAAAAAAAAAAAAAAAATTATATATATATATATATATATATTTTTATTATATATATATATACACTACCGTTCAAAAGTTTGGGGTCACCCAAACAATTTTGTGTTTTCCATGAAAAGTCACACTTATTCACCACCATACGTTGTGAAATGAATAGAAAATAGAGTCAAGACATTGACAAGGTTAGAAATAATGATTTGTATTTGAAATAACATTGTTTTTACATCAAACTTTGCTTTCATCAAAGAATCCTCCTTTTGCAGCAATTACAGCATTGCACACCTTTGGCATTCTAGCTGTTAATTTATTGAGGTAAGCTGGAGAAATTGCACCCCACGCTTCTAGAAGCAGCTCCCACAAGTTGGATTGGTTGGATGGGCACTTCTGGCGTACCATACGGTCAAGCTGCTCCCACAACAGCTCAATGGGGTTCAGATCTGGTGACTGTGCTGGCCACTCCATTACCGATAGAATACCAGCTGCCTGCTTCTGCTGTAAATAGTTCTTGCACAATTTGGAGGTGTGTTTAGGGTCATTGTCCTGTTGTAGGATGAAATTGGCTCCAATCAAGCGCTGTCCACTGGGTATGGCATGGCGTTGCAAAATGGAGTGATAGCCTTCCTTATTCAGAATCCCTTTTACCCTGTACAAAGCTCCCACCTTACCAGCACCAAAGCAACCCCAGACCATCACATTACCTCCACCATGCTTAACAGATGGCGTCAGGCATTCTTCCAGCATCTTTTCATTTGTTCTGCGTCTCACAAACGTTCTTCTTTGTGATCCAAACACCTCAAACTTGGATTCATCCGTCCACAACACTTTTTTCCAGTCTTCCTCTGTCCAATGTCTGTGTTCTTTTGCCCATCTTAATCTTTTTCTTTTATTGGCCAGTCTCAGATATGGCTTTTTCTTTGCCACTCTGCCCTGAAGCCCAAAATCCCGCAGCCGCCTCTTCACTGTAGATGTTGACACTGGTGTTTTGCGGGTACTATTTAATGAAGATGCCAGTTGGGGACCTGTGAGGCGTCTGTTTCTCAAACTAGAGACTCTAATGTGCTTATCTTCTTGCTTAGTTGTGCAACGCGGCCTCCCACTTCTTTTTCTACTCTGGTTAGAGCCTGTTTGTGCTGTCCTCTGAAGGGAGTAGTACACACCGTTGTAGGAAATCTTCAATTTCTTTGCAATTTCTCGCATGGAATAGCCTTCATTTCTAAGAACAAGAATAGACTGTTGAGTTTCAGATGAAAGTTCTCTTTTTCTGGCCATTTTGAGCGTTTAATTGACCCCACAAATGTGATGCTCCAGAAACTCAATCTGCTCACAGGAAGGTCAGTTTTGTAGCTTCTGGAAGGAGCTAGACTGTTTTTAGATGTGTGAACATGATTGCACAAGGGTTTGCTAATCATCAATTAGCCTTCTGAGCCAATGAGCAAACACATTGTACCATTAGAACACTGGAGTGATAGTTGCTGGAAATGGGCCTCTATACACCTATGTAGATATTGCACCAAAAACTAGACATTTGCAGTTAGAATAGTCATTTACCACATTAGCAATGTATAGAGTATATTTGTTTAAAGTTAGGACTAGTTTAAAGTTAGCTTCATTTAAAAGTACAGTGCTTTTCCTTCAAAAATAAGGACATTTCAATGTGACCCCAAACTTTTGAACGGTAGTGTATATATATATAAAATAAAAAATAGTATATAAAGGGGGGTGACTCATGCGCAATACCACAATATGAAATGAGATTGGAAAGAAGCTGCCGACATAAAAAAGTGATCTCACACAACTGCCCAGCAAATATTTTATCCTATTTCATATGATGTTTTTATTGAATTATTTTATTTATTGAATTCGCTGTGGTCACGACAGCGGAGGAGACTATTTAAACTGGCTTATTGACACCCGATTCCTTGATCCCTTGAGAAAGTCACGTGAGCGGTGACGCAACGCGTCAGGGAGGAGCCAGGTGTCGCTACTTCCTAGTCACGGCCGAGACCGGAGGTATTCGTTCTGATTACAGAGTTCTGCAATTTTATATGTAAGTTACTGCGTGTGCTAAATAAATGTTTTAAAATACTACACAACTGAGCCACCTTTTTCTCTTAATATATACCCTCACCATCATTACTGAGTCTGGAGATCAGAGATCAAAGTTGGGTGCTGGATACCGGGTGTTCCCTGGAGGTGACCATTGAAGGGTGATCGTTTCGGGGAATCCGCATTGATTGCCGATCCAAGCTCAACTTGGCCCGTAGGGGCCGCTGCCAGCGGTGAGAGGCTGGGGGACACAGTTGGCGCACTCCGGATTGTGATTGAATGGAATAGACTTTTTTTCACACCTTTCTTTTCATTTTTTTTTATCTAGTAGGATTATTCATTACTGCATCTTTGAAGATATTGCTATTGATCTGCATTTGTATTTTGCTGCTACATTTATGCACTTTTACTTGCACTTATATAGTTGTTATATTGATGCACTTTCGCTATATACTACTACACAGGTTAGTTAGTGCCGCATATTTATTTATTTATAAATAAAAATAATATATTTTATTTATAAATATATTTAAAATAAATTATTTATTTTATTCATAAATATATGTATAATAAATATAAATTCAATAATATATAAATAAATATAAGTACCTGCTATATATATTATCAATAAGAATAATGTGCGCAAGAAAAATGCATTGGGTACGGGGAGGGAAACAACGAAGAGTTGCAGCAAAATTGAAAAATTTTCATAAACTTTAAACTGAAAGATTACCTCTGGGGGTGGAAAAAAATGTATAAATTATAATAAAAATGATAATATTATATAAATACACACACACATACACCAAACCACATAGTACTGCGGTGCCACACGTTTTGGTGATCATGAACACAGCCGCACTTGCTAGATGCATGGAGGTGCCATTAGGAATCAATGGCGTCTGCAGGAGGCGGCGGATTCTGATGTGGTATGGAAACATTTCCCGCACCGCAAGCGATGTAAACCGGCCTTTCCGAAATATAAAGTCTTCTTGGCCCTGATGGGGGGGGGGGGGGGTGTTGTGGACCCTGAAACATGTTGGCTGCATTTTATGGTCAAATTGTGACCTATCGACTTTCTGATTGGGCTCTTCCACCTTATGGTTTGGCGACCACGTGGTGGTAATCTCTAGCTGTGCAGTGTGGCAGAGCTGTGTAAATCTCAGGACTGGATTGAAATACAAATCTTAGGACAGATCCCGTATATATAGCGGATTGAGCAGAGAGAGGCACAGAGAATCCGTATACTGAACTCCATCAAGTCTCATCTGATAGGATTGGCAAAAAGCAAGAGTGGGATTAGCGGGAGATAATCATCGGAGATGAGGGGGGCGGATCCTTCATATGTAATGATGTCATGTAGAAGGACAAGGAACTGAGTGATGAAGGCTGCTATGAAGTGCGCTCGGGGCAAACCTCGCGCCTCTTAATCCCAGGATAGGAGATTTAATACAGCAAACATACCACGGCACACATACCGCCACGGCACACATAACGCCACGGCACACATACCACCACGGCACACATACCGCCACGGCACACATACCGCCACGGCACAAACACCGCCACGGCACAAACACCACCACGGCACAAACACCACCACGGCACACATACCACCATGGCACAAATACTACCACGGCACAAAGGGCCCAAGAGATACAATTCCACAAATCTGTGCGTTGACAAATCGCTCCTACACTGGTGATTATATATATATATAATTTTTTTTATATAAATATTATTTATAAAATTAAATACATTATTATTATTATTCATTTTTTTTTTTTTTTTTTTGTGCCAACAGTTTACAGTGTAGAGGGGGGACAGTACAATTACAATACAGAAGGAATATATATATATATATATATATATATATATATACACACATATACACATTAGAAGCTGCACGATTCTGGCTAAAATGAGAATCACATTTTTTTTTTGCTTAGAATAATTACAAATTGCTAATCACATGTCAGCAGCTCAATGCATTTGCACATCTAGACGTGGTGAAGACGACTTGCTGAAGTTCAAACCGAGCATCAGAATGGGGAAGAAAGGGGATTTAAGTGACTTTGAACGTGGCATGATTGATTGTTGGTGGCAGACGGGCTGGTCTGAGTATTTCTGGGATTTTCACACACAACCATCTCTCGGGATTACAGAGAATGGTGAGAAAAAATGAAAATATCCAGTGAGCGGCAGTTGTGTGGAGGAAAATGCCTTGTTGAGGTCAGAGGAGAATGGGCAGACTGGTTCCAGATGATAGAAAGACAACAGTAACTCAAATAACCTCTTGTTACATAATGTTGTGGGGGATGGGGTATCACCAGTTCAGGCTGGTGGTGGGGGTGTAATGGTGTGGGGGATGGGGTATCACCGGTTCAGGCTGGTGGTGGGGGTGTAATGGTGTGGGGGATGGGGTATCACCGGTTCAGGCTGGTGGTGGAGGTGTAATGGTGGGGGGATGGGGTATCACCGGTTCAGGCTGGTGGTGGAGGTGTAATGGTGTGGGGGATGGGGTATCACCGGTTCAGGCTGGTGGTGGGGGTGTAATGGTGGGGGGATGGGGTATCACCGGTTCAGGCTGGTGGTGGAGGTGTAATGGTGTGGGGGATGGGGTATCACCGGTTCAGGCTGGTGGTGGGGGTGTAATGGTGTGGGGGATGGGGTATCACCGGTTCAGGCTGGTGGTGGGGGTATAATGGTGTGGGGGATGGGATATCACCGGTTCAGGCTGGTGGTGGGGGTGTAATGGTGTGGGGGATGGGATATCACCGGTTCAGGCTGGTGGTGGGGGTGTAATGGTGGGGGGATGGGGTATCACCGGTTCAGGCTGGTGGTGGAGGTGTAATGGTGTGGGGGATGGGGTATCACCGGTTCAGGCTGGTGGTGGGGGTGTAATGGTGTGGGGGATGGGGTATCACCGGTTCAGGCTGGTGGTGGGGGTGTAATGGTGTGGGGGATGGGGTATCACCGGTTCAGGCTTGTGGTGGTGGTGTAATGGTGTGGGGGATGGGATATCACCGGTTCAGGCTGGTGGTGGGGGTGTAATGGTGTGGGGGATGGGGTATCACCGGTTCAGGCTGGTGGTGGAGGTGTAATGGTGTGGGGGATGGGATATCACCGGTTCAGGCTGGTGGTGGGGGGTGTAATGGTGTGGGGGATGGGATATCACCGGTTCAGGCTGGTGGTGGGGGGTGTAATGGTGTGGGGGATGGGATATCACCGGTTCAGGCTGGTGGTGGGGGGTGTAATGCTGTGGGGGATGGGATATCACCGGTTCAGGCTGGTGGTGGTGGTGTAATGGTGTGGGGGATGGGGTATCACCGGATCAGGCTGGTGGTGGAGGTGTAATGGTGTGGGGGATGGGGTATCACCGGTTCAGGCTGGTGGTGGGGGTGTAATGGTGTGGGGGATGGGGTATCACCGGTTCAGGCTGGTGGTGGGGGTGTAATGGTGTGGGGGATGGGGTATCACCGGTTCAGGCTAGTGGTGGGGGTG
This sequence comes from Aquarana catesbeiana, assembly GCF_042186555.1. Taxonomy (NCBI): domain Eukaryota; kingdom Metazoa; phylum Chordata; class Amphibia; order Anura; family Ranidae; genus Aquarana; species Aquarana catesbeiana. The sequence goes on from NC_133333.1 coordinate 256,520,998, forward strand.
TAATGGTGTGGGGGATGGGATATCACCGGTTCAGGCTGGTGGTGGAGGTGTAATGGTGTGGGGGATGGGATATCACCGGTTCAGGCTGGTGGTGGGGGTGTAATGGTGTGGGGGATGGGGTATCACCGGTTCAGGCTGGTGGTGGGGGTGTAATGGTGTGGGGGATGGGATATCACCGGTTCAGGCTGGTGGTGGGGGTGTAATGGTGTGGGGGGATGGGATATCACCGGTTCAGGCTGGTGGTGGGGGTGTAATGGTGTGGGGGATGGGGTATCACCGGATCAGGCTGGTGGTGGGGGTGTAATGGTGTGGGGGATGGGGTATCACCGGTTCAGGCTGGTGGTGGGGGTGTAATGGTGTGGGGGATGGGATATCACCGGTTCAGGCTGGTGGTGGGGGTGTAATGGTGTGGGGGATGGGATATCACCGGTTCAGGCTGGTGGTGGGGGTGTAATGTTGTGGGGGATGGGGTATCACCGGTTCAGGCTGGTGGTGGGGGTGTAATGGTGTGGGGGATGGGGTATCACCGGTTCAGGCTGGTGGTGGGGGTGTAATGGTGTGGGGGATGGGGTATCACCGGATCAGGCTGGTGGTGGGGGTGTAATGGTGTGGGGGGATGGGGTATCACCGGTTCAGGCTGGTGGTGGGGGGTGTAATGGTGTGGGGGATGGGATATCACCGGTTCAGGCTGGTGGTGGGGGTGTAATGGTGTGGGGGATGGGATATCACCAGTTCAGGCTGGTGGTGGGGGTGTAATGGTGTGGGGGATGGGATATCACTGGTTCAGGCTGGTGGTGGGGTGTAATGGTGTGGGGGATGGGATATCACCGGTTCAGGCTGGTGGTGGGGGTGTAATGGTGTGGGGGATGGGGTATCACCGGATCAGGCTGGTGGTGGGGGTGTAATGGTGTGGGGGATGGGATATCACCGGTTCAGGCTGGTGGTGGAGGTGTAATGGTGTGGGGGATGGGGTATCACCAGTTCAGGCTGGTGGTGGGGGTGTAATGGTGTGGGGGATGGGGTATCACCGGTTCAGGCTGGTGGTGGGGGTGTAATGGTGTGGGGGATGGGGTATCACCAGTTCAGGCTGGTGGTGGGGGTGTAATGGTGTGGGGGATGGGATATCACTGGTTCAGGCTGGTGGTGGGGGTGTAATGGTGTGGGGGATGGGGTATCACTGGTTCAGGCTGGTGGTGGGGGTGTAATGGTGTGGGGGATGGGATATCACCAGTTCAGGCTGGTGGTGGGGGTGTATTGGTGTGGGGGATGGGATATCACCGGTTCAGGCTGGTGGTGGGGGTGTAATGGTGTGGGGGATGGGATATCACCTGTTCAGGCTGGTGGTGGGGGTGTAATGGTGTGGGGGATGGGGTATCACCGGTTCAGGCTGGTGGTGGGGGTGTAATGGTGTGGGGGATGGGATATCACCGGTTCAGGCTGGTGGTGGGGGTGTAATGGTGTGGGGGATGGGATATCACCTGTTCAGGCTGGTGGTGGGGGTGTAATGGTGTGGGGGATGGGGTATCACCGGTTCAGGCTGGTGGTGGGGGTGTAATGGTGTGGGGGACAGTGTGATATAAAATATTGCAACAACCACCATTTTATTCTCTTGGGTCGCTGCTTAAAAAAAAAAAATCATTATATATATAATGTTTGGGGGTTCAACGTAATTTTCTAGCAAAAAATACAGATTTTCACTTATAAAAAACAAATATCAGTAAAAGGGCCGGTCATCAAATGGTTAAAACTCACCTACGATAAAAACGATAGACCCGTACACAATCTTCCGGGGATCCGATCATTATCCCCCCCCCTCTGTATTAAGAGGAAAAGATACGGATACAGATGGGCTGCACTCCCCGGCATGCTTTGCCCCGCCTAGATTTTAGACCCGTCTAGCATTAACATGCGTTTAGATAAAGCAAACGTTTTTTTTTGTTTTTTTATACATTTATCAGGATCTATATAGAGGAGAGAATTCTGGGTACTTCACACGTCTGGAACGTATCAGGAGCACCGATCAATCAATACTTATAAAAAGATCTGATCATTGCCAATACAGGAATACCAGCAATCAATGAGGAAATGACGGAGCCTCCCGGAGAAGGTTCAGCGGATACAAAGTGTCAAATTTTTGCTGATCACGGAAAAAAAAATGTAACAAAATCCCCTCCCCCGACATTCAGAGACTGCGGCCCTCTGCAGATCAATAACATCCGGCCCTCTGCAGATCAATAACATCCGGTCCTGCAGATTCGTAACCAGAAGAAAGGAAATACAGAAAGGAGTGCCAGAGATTATTGATTAACCCAAGATTATTTTAATTGTCATAAAAAAAAAAAAAAAAAAAGTCAACGCGTTTCGAGGGGCAACAGCCCCCCCCCAACACACACTCCCTTCCAAGAATAAGAAAAAATTGCTGATAATGACAAAAAATGACGTCTAGATATGAATATGTTCCACACAATCCAGAACATTCCATGACATCATCACACATGTCACAGGTGAATGATAGAATGTGGGAAGAGACCAGGAATAGGGGGGTAAATCATCCAACAAACTAGAAACATCACTGAGAAAAGGTGAAACTAATCAGGCTGCTGAAATAGAAGTAATTGGCTACTAAAAGAAGTACTAATATAAAGGAAGAACTAAAAAAAACATTAGGAGACCAAACTGCTGAAATAAAACTAATTGACTCCTAAAATCAGATAAAAAATGTTTAAAAAAAAAAACCTATGAATGGAGGAGGCAGACGTTTCATTCATCTGTCCTCCCATCATAGAAGTTGTACTATCTGTTCCCACAATGAAAGCCAAAACTATGAATGGAGGAGGCAGACCTCTCATTCATCTGTCCCTCCTCCATTCATAGATTGCTTTCATTACCTAAAATATGTGAACTATGGATCCCATTTTATCATTTTTTTCATTTTAGCTTCTATTAATGAAAACCTATGAATGGAGGAGGCAGACCTTTCATTCACCCATCTTCCCTCCCATCATAGAAGTTGTACTATCTGTTCCCAGAAAACCAAACTATGAATGGAGGAGACAGACCTCTCATTTACCGCTCCTCCATTCATAGATTGCTTTCATTACCTAAAATATGTGAACTATGGATCCTATTTTATCATTGTTTCATTATAGCTTCTATTAATGAAAAGCTATGAATGGAGGAGGCAGACCTTTCATTCATCTGTCCCTCCTCCATTCATAGAAAGTGGCATTATCTGTTCCCACAATAAAAGCCAAACTATGAATGGAGAAGGCAGACCTTCATTCATCTGTCCCTCCTCCATTCATAGAAGATGTACTACCTGCTCCCACAATGAAAATCAAACTATGAAAGAAGGAGGCAGGCCTTTATTTTATATGTCCCTCCTCCAATCATAGAAGCTGCATTATCCTTTCCCACAAAGAAAGCCAAACTCTGAATGGAGGAGGCAGACCTTTCATTCATCTGTCCCTCCTCCATTCATAGATTGCTTTCATTACCTAAAATATGTGAACTATGGACCCTTTTTTTTATCATTTTTCATTATCGCGTCTATTAAAGAAAAGCTATGAATGGAGGAGGCAGACCTTTCATTCATCTGCTCCTCCTCCATTCATAGAAGCTGCACTATTTGTTCTCAGAAAACTAAACTATGAATGGAGGAGGCAGACCTTTTCATTCATCTGCTCCTCCTCCATTCATAGAAGCTGTACTATTTGTTCCCACAATGAAAAGCAATGAATGGACAAAGGCAGACCTTTCATTCACCTGTCCCTCCTCCATTCATAGAAGCTGTACTATCTGTTCCTGCAATGAAAGCCAAATTATGAATGGAGGAGGCAGACCTTTTATCCACCACACCTTGATTTTTTTTTTACACTTTCCCTTTAAGTTTTTTTTTTTTTTTTATTGCTTTTATTCCTATTACAAGAAATGTAACCCCTCCCCCCCCCCCCCCCCAACCCCCCGTGTGGTAGAAATAAGGGATGACGGGTCCTCTTTATGAATCTCTTCTCTACCTTTGAAAGCATCAAAAGAAAAGAAAAAAGTATCTGATCATTAATGGGGGGGAGGGGTGACCCCTCCCACTGCTTCTTAAAGCGATCCAGAGGCTAATTAGTCACTCAGGCTGCTTTTATGAGAAAGAGAATCACTGGCTCCTACATAGGTTGTACCTGTTTATCTGCAGTTTTCTCTACATCCAAAGTGCTGAATTATAAAGGTTGTCTGAGCGTTCAGAAATACATAAAAAAATAATTAATTAATGTGCCCCAGTACCCCCCCCCCCCCCCGTTTTAGCGCAAAAGGCAAACGCACACGTCAGTCCGTCACGTGCGTAACCAGTGATCGCCCCACACATGTGAGGTATCGCCGCGACCGTCGGATCACAGGCAGTAATTCTATCTTCAGACCTTCCGTGTACATCTAAGGTGGTGACCTGTAAAACGTCGCCAAATGGAGATTTTTAAGTATTGTGTTTGTCGCCGTTCCACGAACGTGTGCGCAATTTTAAAGTGTGACATGTTTGGTATCTATTTACTCGGCATAACATCATCTTTTATTTTTTTACCAAACAATTGGGTATTATTGTTTTTTTGTGCATTGAATTTTTTTTTTTTAAAAAGTGTATTTTCCCCCCTAAAAAATTGCATTTGAAAAACCGCTTTGCAAATCGCGCGACATAAAAAAATTGCAGCGACCTCCATTTTATTCTCTAAGGTCTCTGCTAAATATATGATGTTTGGGGGGTTCTAAGTAAATTTTCCAGCCAACAATACAGGTTGTTACATGTAAAATAGTGCCGGAAAAGCTCGGACAGGAAGTGGATATTCTATGAAATATAAACTCCTCCGGCAGCAAGAAAAAAACCCGGCAGAGGTTGTGACCCGATCCGTCCCAATACTAAACCAAATCCGGCCGGCACTATGAAGGAGCCGCAGCCGCCCCTCCTCCACCACATCCTATTAAAAGGTTCTTGTGGCTGCGGATTAAATCCCCGTAATCCTATGCGGCCGCCGCGCCTTCCATCAAACACAGGCACCATAATCGCACGCTTTCCTCGAGTCCGCCATCGCAGAAATCACTCTAATCCCCTCCCCCCGCATTTCACACAGACGACAGCACACAGGCACAGCTTCAATCGGCAGTGTTCTCCTCCACAGGGGATTGTTACTATTCAATCCTTTCCTGCAGTATCACACGGGTGTATCGGCTCCTCTCCTGGACTTCCTCTGATTTCACCGCACACTGTGAGCTTCTCACAATGTGCATCAAAAGCTGCAGCAAGTCAGATAGAGCCCCACCTCATTTCCTGGCTGGAGGACACCCAGCATCATCTAGCTCTTTCCTACCCAGCTTGACTGTCCCTGCCCTTCTCTGTTCATCAAAGGTGGGGGGGGGGGGGCAGAAGAAGGAGCAAGTGCCCCAGACTCAGCGTCACAGACCAACTGTCCCTGGCCCCGCCCCTTTCATCAAAGCTGGCACATTGGGGAGAAGGGGCAGGAGGGTCACGTGCCCCAGACTGACTGTCCCTGGCCCCTCCACTTTCAAAACTGGCACATTGGGGGGGGGGGGCTGGAGGGTCTCGAGCCCCAGACTGGCTGTCCCTGGCCCCGCCCCTTTCATCAAAGCTGGCACATACGGGGGGGCAGGAGGGTCTCGAGCCCCAGACTGGCTGCCCCTGGCCCCACCCCTTTCAAAGCTGGCACATGGGGGGAGGGCAGAAGGGTCTCGAGCCCCAGACTGATTGTCCCTGGCCCCTCCCCTTTCAGAACTGGCACATTGGGGGGGGCAGGAGGGTCTCGTGCCCCAGACTGGTGGTCCCTGGCCCCGCCCCTTTCAAAGCTGGCATATTGGGGGGGGGGGGCAGGAGGGTCTCGTGCCGCAGACTGACTGTCCCTGGCCCCGCCCCTTTCATTCATTGGATTTCAGTTCTGTTAATCTCAGGCTCAGCATCACATGTGGGTGTTACCATGTAAAAATAGCATAGGAACGCCCACTCCTCCACACTGACTCCCACCCATCATTTGCATAACCCCTCCCACTGCTTGCATCAGGATTGAGGGCTCTGAGGCCGAGTGCTGAGATGTTTTCAAGAAGTGATGTACAGCCCCCCTTCCGGCCCCTCCCACCAGCCATGATCTGCCTGCATGGCATTGAGAAGCGCAGAGACTCAGTGATGATGTCACTAAGACTAAAACAAGGAAACATTTTATTAAAAATTGTCATTAACATATTGATGGTGGGGGGGGGATCGGTGGAGACTAAATATGAGGCTGATTGAACTTGCTGATCCCTCCAGAAATCTCCTGCTGTCTTCTAAATATGTTACTTCCGGCCGTGTTATCAGCCTGCCCATTGCACCTCTGAACTACAGAACCCCCCCCTCCATGTTATAAAGAGAGGGGGAGGTGTTCTGTAGTCCTGATCAGGAGCGTGCAGCCTAAGGTGACTACTCTGCTCCTCTGACAAATTGACGTTGTCACCCGAGGACTGGAAGCGCTTTACTGGCGGGATCACCAGGTGAAAGAAAACTAATGCAGCCGTCACAATAAGCTGCAACATGTTACATTTTAAGTGATATAAAAGATGAAAAGTAAAATCACAAATTTGAAATCCAGATTAACTTTTGGTGTTTCTACCTTTGACCCTCCCAATCCCCCCCATCCCCCTTTATATACCCCCATCCCGCTATATACACCATATACTCATCCCCCTATATACACCATATACCCCCATCCCTCTATATACACCATATACCCCATCCCCCTATATAAACCATATACTCCCCCATCCCCCTATGTACACCATATACCCCATCCCCCTATATAAACCATATACTCCACATCCCCCTATATAAACCATATACTCCACATCCCCCTATATACACCATATACTCCCCCATCCCGCTATATACACCATATACTCCCCCCCTATATACACCATATACCCCCTATCCCACTATATGCACCATATACTCATCCCCCCTATATACACCATATACTCCCATATCCCCCTATATACACCATATACCCCCATCCCTCTATATACACCATATACTCATCCCCCTATATACACCATATACTCCCCCATCCCCCTATATACACCATATACCCCCATCCCTCTATATACACCATATACTCCCCCATCCCCCTATGTACACCATATACTCCCCATCCCCCTATATAAACCATATACTCCCCCATCCCCCTATGTACACCATATACTCCCCATCCCCCTATATAAACCATATACTCCCCCATCCCCCTATATATACCATATACTCCCCCATCCCCCTATATATACCATATACCCCTATCCCCCTATATACACCATATACTCCTCCCCCCTATATACACCATATACCCCACATCCCCCTATGTACACCATATACTCCTCCCCCCTATATACACCATATACTCCCATACCCCTATATACACCTCCCCCCTATATACACCATACACTCCTCCCCCTATCCCCCTATATACACCATAACTGTGAACAATGGGAATATAATGATTGCTGTCTCTCTGGTTTGGGCAGCGATATGCAAGTTGTATCGCAATCAATGTTTTTGTGCATAGATTGCCCCACATTCACATTCATACATGCGTGTATGTGGGGGAGGGTGCTAAAATTTTTGGGGGTGGAATTTTAGGTGCTAGGGTGTAACTTTAAATTTTTTTACTTTGTTTTTATTTTGTTATACTAAACTTTTTTTTCCATCACATGGGGAGAAAAATCCCCCCCCCCCTCCCCCGCCCTGTGTGATGCATTTTTAGGTGACAGGTTTTCTTTAATTAGACATCAGGGGTCCAAAAGACCCCGCATGTCTCACCTGTCCTCCAGTGAAGCGAATGGACTGAAGATCCCGCGCCATACAAGGACACCGGGACCTGGAGGTTCACATGTCACTTCAAGGACATTGGTCAGAAGGGGAGATCAGTGATTGGATAGATGCTGATCTCCCACCTCTCCACCAGGGGGCACCTGTCATGCCAGTCCCGGGTCCTCTGATGGGCAGAGGGAGCCTGGATAACATGGTAGGGGGGGAGGGGGGCCAGTTATCCGGGATTTGTGGATGAGATCTGGGGGCGGCTTCTAGCAATAGCTTCTTGTCATTCAGTTAAAGCTGAACTCCGGGAAAAACAAAAATTCCCCAAATCCATTCTTCACGTGTCTTCTGGAATCTCGGAGATCTTTGTGTATTTCCTCCAGATCTGTGCAGTAATCCGGTGTGAGACTTCCTGTAATAAAGACCGCCCACTGCTGATCTCTCTGCTTGTGCAGGAGGACTGGTCTCGTCTCCGCCCCCTCCTGTAGTTTCCTGTAGTGGGTGGGGCCTGCTGGGTCCCTCCCACAGCACTGCTCCCTGCACAGGCTACTTACAGCACAGTGATGATGTCACAGCTACTTTTACAAAGTAATATCTGGGTTTGAAAATACAATTGGGGTTCACAAAGTGGATTGATATCCCTTGTGATGCGACTATTGAGGAATATATTTAAGTGAAAGTTTTTGTGCCCGGAGTTCTGCTTTAACCTCCTGATGTCTGAAAGACAGGGGTCAGAGGTCACCTGAGAGTCTGGCAGCTGCAGCTCTTTAAAGGGCCCGACCTTACCCAGTGTACCCCACCTTCCGACCCGACCTTACCCAGTGTACCCTGCCTTCTGATCTGACCTTACCCAGTGTACCCCGCCTTCTGATCCGACCTTACCCAGCATACCCCACCTTCCGATTTAACCTTACCCAGTGTACCCCACCTTCCGACCCGACCTTACCCAGTGTACCCCACCTTCCGACCCGACCTTACCCAGTGTACCTCACCTTCCGACCCCACCTTACCCAGTGTACCCCACCTTCCGACCCGACCTTACCCAGTGTACCCCACCTTCCGACCCCACCTTACCCAGTGTACCCCACCTTCCGACCCGACCTTACCCAGTGTACCCCACCTTCCGACCCCACCTTACCCAGTGTACCCCACCTTCCGACCCGACCTTACCCAGTGTACCCCACCTTCCGACCCGACCTTACCCAGTGTACCCCACCTTCCGACCCGACCTTACCCAGTGTACCCCACCTTCCGACCCGACCTTACCCAGTGTACCCCACCTTCCGACCCCACCTTACCCAGTGTACCCCACCTTCCGACCCGACCTTACCCAGTGTACCCCACCTTCCGACCCCACCTTACCCAGTGTACCCCACCTTCCGACCCCACCTTACCCAGTGTACCCCACCTTCCGACCCCACCTTACCCAGTGTACCCCACCTTCCGACCCCACCTTACCCAGTGTACCCCACCTTACACAGTGTACCCCACCTTCCGACCCCACCTTACCCAGTCTTACCCAGTGTACCCCACCTTACACAGTGTACCCCACCTTCCGACCCCACCTTACCCAGTCTTACCCAGTGTACCCCACCTTACACAGTGTACCCCACCTTCCGACCCCACCTTACCCAGTCTTACCCAGTGTACCCCACCTTACACAGTGTACCCCACCTTCCGACCCGACCTTACCCAGTGTACCCCACCTTCCAACCCGACCTTACCCAGTGTACCCCACCTTCCGACCCCACCTTACCCAGTCTTACCCAGTGTACCCCACCTTACACAGTGTACCCCACCTTCCAGCCCGACCTTACCCAGTGTACCCCACCTTCCAGCCCGACCTTACCCAGTGTACCCCACCTTACGACCCGACCTTACCCAGTGTGCCCCACCTTCCCACCCGACCTTAACCACTGTACCCCACCTTACCCAGTCTTACCCAGTGTACCCCACCTTACCCAGTGTACCCCACCTTCCAGCCCGACCTTACCCAGTGTACTCCACCTTCCGATCTGACCTTACCCAGTGTACCCACCTTCCGATCTGACCTTACCCAGTGTACCCCGCCTTCTGATCTGACCTTACCCAGTGTACCCTGCCTTCTGATCTGACCTTACCCAGTGTACCCCGCCTTCTGATCCGACCTTACCCAGCATACCCCACCTTCCGATTTAACCTTACCCAGTGTACCCCACCTTCCGATCTGACCTTACCCAGTGTACTCCACCCTCCGATCTGACCTTACACAGTGTACTCCACCTTCCGATCTGTCCTTACCCAGTGTACCCCGCCTTCCGATCTGACCTTACCCAGTGTACCCCACCTTCCGATCTGACCTTACCCAGTGTACCCCACCTTCCGATCTGTCCTTACCCAGTGTACCCACCTTCCGATCTGACCTTACCCAGTGTACCCCACCTTCCAATCTGTCCTTACCCAGTGTACCCACCTTCCGATCTGACCTTACCCAGTGTACCCACCTTCCGATCTGACCTTACCCAGTGTACCCCACCTTCCGACCTGACCTTACCCAGTGTACCCCACCTTCCGATCTGTCCTTACCCAGTGTACCCACCTTCCGATCTGACCTTACCCAGTGTACCCCACCTTCCGATCTGTCCTTACCCAGTGTACCCACCTTCCGACCTGACCTTACCCAGTGTACCCCACCTTACGATCCGACCTTACCCAGTGTACCCCACCTTCTGATCTGACCTTACCCAGTGTACCCTGCGTTCCGATCTGTCCTTACCCAGTGTACCCCGCCTTCCGATCTGTCCTTACCCAGTGTACCCCGCCTTCTGACCCGACCTTACCCAGTTTACCCCGCCTTCCAACCCGACCTTAACCACTGTACCCCACCTTACCCAGTCTTACCCAGTGTACCCCACCTTCCGACCCAACCTTAACCACTGTACCCCACCATCCGACCCGACCTTACCCAGTGTACCCCACCTACTGACCTGACCTTACCCAGTGTACCCCACCTACTGACCTGACCTTACCCAGTGTACCCCACCTTCTGACACAACGCAGCCTATTACTGAGAGGGATGTAAACTGCTACAGGACTCGGTTATCAGGTACATTTTATGCGCATTCAAAAGCCGGGAGACAGAAATAAGTTTCAGCAATTGCTTATATTTGCCTTCCCAGGTTTCCCCCTCCCCCCCTCATTTTACATTCTGCTGAAATTGTTTATTACAATTTTTTTTTCCATTACATTCTTTATTTTTTTTTTTTTGAAAATCTTTTTATTGAGTATAAGACATACAAACAATTAACAACAATTAAACCTGCCACAGCATTGGGACTAGACCCACGCAGGAGTCAGTGCCAGCCGGCCATTGGGCTGCATCCAGCATTAATATCATACATCTGTAGCATGTCCGAAAGAAAAAAAAAAAAAAAAACAATAACAAACAAACCTAGTGCGGTATTGGCTCCTGCTCAATTAAGTATTTCAGGATCAGATTTATCAGCTGAGACTCATGGGACAATATTAGATGTCAAATAAACCCTTTTCCGAGGTTACATTACCATAAAATCAACCAATGTATCAGTATCACTTTCTCCCGTAGACTGGTATTATGTACCTGTTCAATCAGTCTGCGGTTGCCGTGGAGGCCTCAGCTAGCCATTTGGCCCACACTCTATCATATTTTTTGGGGCATCCCCTATTTTGATAGGTTTCCTTATAGAGTGGTATTACTTTATTGACATGTGTTTTCCATAACAATATGGATGGCGGGGCACGTTTTTTCCAGCAGAGAGTGATCATTTTCCTTGCATAAAAGAGCAAGAGCCCTATGAGGGTTCTCTCTGCTATCTTGGGGGCTAATTCTTCCACTAAACCTAGAAGGCAGATCTGCGGGGTCAGGGTTATGTCTGTTCTTACCACTTCTTGTATTACAGATATTACTTCTGACCAGTAGTTTTTAATTGCTGGACAGGACCAGAAAATATGTATAAAATCACCTGGATCCCTAGTACATCTCCAACACTCCGAGGACAGGGAGGTTCTCATCTTATGCAATCTATATGGGGTGAGATATGCCCGATGTAGTATTTTGTATTGTATGAGACGGTCTCGAAGTGAGACCAGGATTTTGAAGGGGAATTCCCACATGTCCTCCCAATCCTCGGAGTCCAGTGTCGGGATATCCTGTGTCCATTGCTGCCGGAGCTTTGACAGATCTGGAGAGGAAACTCTTAGGAGATGTGCATAAAGGACTGAGGTCGGTTTCTTGGTACATTCATATCTTGTGACCCTCTCCAGATCGGATTGCACTATTTGCGTGTCGTTGGGTATTATTTGGGCTTTGAACGCATGAGACAGTTGCATATAGCGAAATAGATGCGAGGGAGGCACATTGTATTGGGATACCAGGTGATTGAAGGAGTGTATGGCGGTGCCGGTGGTGAGGTCAGATATCAGTTTAAGACCGCATTTGGCCCATATTTTAGGGTCTGGTAATGAGTAGAGATGGGGTAGGGTAGGGTTGTTCCAAAGGGGGGTGTGCGGGGAGACTGCATTTCGTGGGAACTTCTCGAGTTCCAGTCCTGCCCTCCAGGCCCTTAGAGTCGTGTGCATGGAGGTGGTCAAATCATATGGAGCCTTGGGACCTCGAAGCGGTAAATGTGTAAGGGCTTCCACAGAGCGAACCACCGCAGCCTCCAGAACCGCAGCGGGGTTGGACGCATCCGGTACTAGCCACCAAACTGCCGTGACCAGCTGGGCTGCCAGAAAATATTTCTGGCAGTCTGGGAATGCCAGCCCCCCCTGTGACACCGGACGCATTAGTGTGGAGAGTTTAAATCTAGGGGGATATGGACCCCAGAGGAAGGAGGAGAAAATTTGGTTCAATTTCTTGAAAAATGAGCGAGGTATCCATTGTGGGGAATTACGAAATAGGTATGTAAATTTAGGTATGATTTTCATTTTAATTAAGTTAATGCGGCCCAATAGGGATAGAGGAAGGTTCTCCCAAGCTTTGAGTTTGGCCTTGACTACTTGGACTACCGGGTCTAGGTTAAGGGGGATAAAGCTGGATGCGTCTCTCGAGACGCGTACCCCTAAGTACACCATTTCGTCCACCCACTGCATCTGCAGATCCTGCGGGGCCAGTCTTTTTGCCTCAGTGTCAATAGCCAGCAACTGGGATTTTGTCCAGTTCACCCTTAATCCTGTTACTTTGGAGAATTCAGTCAATACTTGCAGCGCTCCTCTAAGAGAGGAGTCCGCGTCATTCAGAAAGAGGAGGAGGTCGTCCGCATACAGAGCTACCCTCTCCTCCAGCCAGGCTATTTTTAATCCTTTTATATGGGGTGAGACCCGCAGTGCCTCCGCCACTGGTTCCATAGCTATTGCGAATAATGCCGGAGAGAGGGGGCAGCCCTGCCTTGTACCCCTGGACAGCGGGAAGGGGGGAGAAACATTTCCTCCCAATCTGATTGCTGCCCTCGGGGATTTGTATAAAGTTTGCAGCCAGGCAATAAAAACCAACGGAAATCCCATCCTCCGCAGGGTTTCCCAGAGAAATGGCCATTCGATTGAATCGAATGCCTTTTCGATATCGAAGGAGGCAACCGTTCTAGTGCCCACATTGTCATGTATGGCATGTAAATTGGTGAATAATCTGCGGAGGTTAATATCCGTTGACCTGTGTGCCATGAACCCAGTCTGATCTGTGTCTACAATAGAGGGCAGAAGTGGGTTGAGTCTAACAGTAATTAGTTTAGATAAGATTTTGAAATCAGTGTTAAGAAGTGCAATGGGCCTGTATGAGGCGCACCGTTTGGGATCTTTATTGGGCTTAAGGATTAGAATAATGTGTGCATCTGCCATAGAGGGTGGGAGCGCTCCCTCCCCCAGACATCGGGTATACAGGTCCGCCAACAGGGGGGCCAGCAGATCCGCATGAGACCGATAAAATTCGACGGGTAAACCATCAGGACCCGGTGCCTTCCCAACCGCCAGTGCATTAATGATAGCATGTACCTCCCCCGCAGTGATAGGCCTAACCAGATGGGACCTCTCCTCATCCGAGAGCCACCCCAGAGCCAGGGGGTCCAGGAGAGGCGCCATCCCGCCAGGGGTCACATCCCGAGGGAGTGTGGTACTGTATAGTGCCTGATAAAAGGCCTGAAATTCCTTTAGGATACCTTCTTGGGACGTAATAGATTCACCCGTGGGAGAGATCAGTTCGGGGATCAGAGTTATGGGGGTGTCATGATGGGACATCATTGCCAGTAGTCTGCCATTTCTATCCCCCTGCTCAAAGAATCTTTGTTTGGTGTGGAATACCTCTAAGCGTGTAACCTCAGTGAGATGGAGGTGGAGATCTCTCTTTGCGGACTGCAGCTGTTCAAAGTTGGAAACCGAGGGGTCAGACCCGTAAGTGGCTGATGCCGCTTCAATCTCCCCCTCCAACTGCCTTGTGTTGGCTTGTTGATTTACTTTCACCGCCTTAATTGCTGACATGTAGTGTCCTCTAGTGAACGCCTTGAAGGCGTCCCAAACTATGGGTGGAGAGGATGACCCCGCGTTATGTTCCCAGAATTCGCGCAGTGTTTGTGGAGTCTGCCCTGAAATCTCCTCATGGGAGATCCAGTGGGCCCCAAGGCGCCACATGGAGCCACTGCGTTTGTTTCTGGTCCGCATAGTGATCTTGAGAGGGGAATGATCAGATAGCCCGCTAGGTAGGTATGTTGCTTCCACTATATCTTTTAGCATAAGTTGATTTGCAAACGCATAATCAATTCTAGAGGAGGTTTTATATGAGGTAGAAAAACATGAATATGCTTTAGTCTGGGGGTGTAACCACCTCCATACCTCAGTAACCCCTGCTGAAAGTGTCCACCCCAGCAGGTCCCCAGTAGAGGACTGCGAAGGCGTGGGCCTATCCAGATCAGGGGAGAGGGTATTATTGAAGTCCCCTAGGATTAACAATTTAGCTGGACAGTACGGGGTAATCCTCTCCAAAATAGTGTATAGCACCTCCGGTTTGAAAGGTGGTGGGATATAAACTCCTACTATGATATACCTTTGTTGCCAGGCCGTCAATACCAAAATCACAAATTTGCCATGAGGGTCTGTATGAACCGCCTCAACAGTACACGGGTAGGATTTATTTATCAGTATAGAGACCCCCCTGGCATATGAGGAATACGTGGCATGGAAAGTTTTCTGCACCCAGGGCTTTTTCAAGGCCATCAGTTTGCCACCCGTCAAGTGGGTCTCCTGTAGGATCAGCACCTGTGGGTTGTGCGACTTGACATACTGGAACATCAGTGCCCTTTTAAATTTGGAGTTGAGGCCTCTGACATTCCAGGATATCACCGACATTGTTTCCTGATCACGTGACTCCATGATACCAGGGGAGAATTGCTAACCTCTGGGTGAATGCGTCCCAACTGAAACCCACCCGATGAGTGTATTTAGAGCCAGGGCCAACCGCACATAACATAGAAAACATAGCAACCAATTTAAATCTTCCCAAGCACCAGGTGCTTATCCTACCATTTCCCAACATCCCCCGAAACAACATGGGGGAGGTCAGGAAGCGGCCTATACCCAAAAAAACAAAAAAACAAAACACTATGCCTGTGAACCTGGTAGTCAGGTCACAGTGCAGTCTTCATTAGCACTGAGCTGAATTTAAGCTCGACTTGAATAGTAAATGTCTCTTACTGGAGGCTCAAAATTCCTGGGATCGCCCCAGCTAGTGTTCAGCCTCTAACAGTAGGTGAGGGTTAGGGGATATGTATCCCAACACAGCCAGGAGAACCAGGTGATCTGGAGCAGTTGTATAGTACCGCCGGTTGGTGGAGTTCTCCAGATAGGTAGAAAAAAAAAAAACAAAAACAAAAACAAAAAAAAAAAAAAAAAAAAAAAAAAATCAAACCCGGCCCTCCGCTCTGAGAGATAAGATCAAAAACTAACAAAAAACAAAAAACTGGGAGGGGGGGGGGTTACGTGTAGAGGTACACTTGAGGTAACTCCGGTGTTTACAGACAGTTTAGTAGGATAGATCAAAACCAGGATGTGGAAGATCCGTGCATTAGATGACTTATTGAGAAAAAACTTTTAGCGCAAATTGGTCAGCCAGTCGTCAGCATCCGCTGGGTTGTCAAAGAAGCGGGTCGCTCCATCATGTTGGACTCGTAAGCGGCTTGGGTAGAGCATGCCATATTTAATGTTCTTGTCTCTGAGTCGTCTGCGGACATCATTGAAGGTTTTCCTCTTCCTCTGCAGATCGGCCGAGAAGTCAGGGAAAAGAAGAATAGAGGAGTTGCAATGTTTGAGCGTGGGGTGTTTGCGGGCTTCCGAGAGAATCCTATCCCTGTCCCGATAGTTAAGGAAGCGGACCAAAAAAGGCCTGGGAGGACTTCCTGGGATGACACGGCCCGTGGGCACCCGGTGGGCCCTTTCAACAACGTATGTAGGAGGAACGTCCGTGAAGCCCAATAGGTTTTTAAAGAACTCCTCTGCGAATACAGCAGGGTGGTCCCCTTCTTCTCCTTCAGGCAGACCCAGGACTCTAACATTATTGCGCCTCAGCCTGTTTTCGGCGTCGTCCGATTTTGCGACAAGGGACTGTACTGTGCGCTGCAATTCGGCAATAGAGGTGGCATGGGTGGCCGTAAGATCTTCGGTGGCAGATACTCTGGACTCGGTTTCGGTCATTCTCCCCCTTATTTTATCGAGGTCGTTCCGTATAAGGTTACACTCCTCAGCGAGGTGGTCGATGCGTACCAGCAGCGAGGTCCTACTTCGCTCGATCGCATCAAGGATCGTGGCCGTACTGTCTTGAGGCGGTGGAGCTGATCCCTCTGCCATTGGAGCCGGGCCAGGGTCCATTTCCAGGTCGGCCAGCAAGGCCCGAAGCCGCCCCACTAGCATTGGGTCGGTCTGTGGGGAAGATGACAGCGGTAGCCTGGACTGTGCGTCGGTCTTTGTGGTTTTGGAGGACCCCCTCCCTTTTTTGGAGGAGGAGGACATCAGATAGTTCACCCCGAGAGCCCTCTATATGGGATTTTTATCCGTGCCCAGGTGAGCGTGCAGGAGGCAGTTAGAGGGCGATCAATCTGGCAGCAGGCGCTGAGCCCCAGGAGCGAACGCGCTGGGCCGGTCGTCAGTGTTCACCAGCAGCTCCTAACTTCACCGCAGACACAAGGCAGGGACCAGGTGGTGAGGATGTGAAGCTGGGGGCACTAGGGTGGAGAGGGTCCAGGGCAGTGAGAGAGGCAGAAGAAGGCAGATGATATACACTAGGCCCCAGGAGTTTTCAGCCGGTTCAGGTAAGCAGTCTCTGCTGGGCAGCACACCAGGCCTTGGCAGGGGGGTGGATGGATGGCAGGAGTGTGGATGGATGGCAGGGCAGGAGGTGACGGATGGTCCACGCGCCCGAGTTCGCGCAGGCCGGCCGCGGCACCCCCCCGGCGGGGTAGCGGCTCAGGAAACACCGGTGCTTTGTAGGCTGTACTAGGCCGCGCTAGGCCGCGGCCGCCACGGACGTCCCCAGCAGCCAAACGGGCCTCCGGACCGCACTAGGCAGGTGGATGGGCAGGCAGATGTGGATGGATGGATCCCCGGCGGGATGGCTTCTCAGGAAATGCCGGTGCTTTGTAGGCCGTACTAGGCCGCGCCAGGCCGCGGCCGCCACGGACCTCCTCAGCAGCCAAATGGGCCTCCGGACCGCACCAGGCAGGTGGATGGGCAGGCAGATGTGGATGGATGGATGGAGGACAGTCCCTTACCTCCAGTCCGGTCGGGATCAGATCTCCTCCGAGTGGCTCAGGCCCACAAGATGGCGGCGGCCGCAGGTGCCTGGAGTCTATGGTGAATAGACGGCCCCAGGGGGGATAGACTCCGCAATTTTGCCCCAGGACAAGGCAGGGGACACCAAGGAATGGGCTGGCAGGGTGTCAGCCTGATTTGACAAGTCGGATGCACGGATGGCGAAGGATTAGATCAGGATGCCCGGAGCTCCCCAGATACACGTCTTCCTGTCCATTACATTCTTTATTTTAGAGTTATCAATGTCATCACCGGGTCTCTGTGCTTCTCTTTGCAATGCAGGCAGATCATGGATGGTGGGAGGGGCCGGCAGAGTGCTGTACACAGCTTCCTGCCTCGGTCTTCCTCGGTCCTGATGTAAGTTGTGGGAGGGGTTTTAACTAAAGTGGGAGGAGTTATGCAAATGTCAAAATGCCTTGATGGGCGGACGTCAGTCTGGAGGAGTGGGCGTTCCTTGGCAGGCTATATTTGCATAGGTAACGCCCACATGCAACACTGAGCCTCCATGATTAAGAGAATGGATTCCAAAGAATGAAAGGGGCGCGGCCAGGGACAGTCAAGGGAGGAAAGGACATCCTCCATCCAGGAAAGGAGGCGGGACTCTGACTTGCTGCAGCTTCTAATGCACACTGTGAGAAGCTCACAGTGTGCGGTGAAACCAGAGGAAGCCATTTCTGTCCAGGAGAAGAGGTCAGACGACGCACACCGATCGGGTCTTTATGTCGCAGCGATCAGAAGACGGCGTGACTTTCGATCCAGAGCGCCGCCCAGCCAATCACGAACCCAGAAATCCTGCATTATTCATGGCGCTGCGTTCTTAGGAGACGTGAAATATTAATTGCGGAGCAGCTGTGTGCCCGTCCGCAGCGAGCGTGACCACAGCGCTGTGCCAACTTCCTCCACATAGGAGGGGGAGGGGCTCCTGAGGGCCACCATGGCCCCGCCCAACTCACGAATTGTATCTCTTAATGAGGAAACTTCCAGAAACACACAACATGATTGGCTGAGGTGCCAGCGAAGGAAGGAAGAAAGGTGTGCAGAATGTAATAATACTTTTTACTTAAAAGCTGAACTCCAGGATAATAAATCCATCGATCGCGTGTTTTCTTCTGGAATGTCGGAGATCTTTGTGTATTTCCTCCAGATCTGTGCAGTCATCCGGTGTGAGACTTCCTGTAATAAAGACCGCCCACTGCTCTTCTCTCTCCTTGTGCAAGGAGGACTGGTCAGGTCTCCGCCCCTTCCTGTAGTGGGTGGAGCCTGTTGGGTCCCTGTTGGGTCCCTCTCAAAGCTCAGCTCACCCTTTGTGCAGGGGGACTGGTCAAGTCTCCGCCCCCTCCTGTAGTTTTCTGTAGTGGGTGGAGCCTGTTGGGCCCCTCCCACAGCTCTGCTCTCTCTCCTTGTGCAGGGGGAGTGGTCTTGTCTCCGAACCCCTATAGTTTTCTGTAGTGGGTGGAGCCTGCCAGGCCCCTCCCACAGTTCTGCTCTCTCTCCTTGTGCAGGGGGAGTGGTACTGACTCCACCCCCTCCTGTCGTTTTCTGTAGTGGGTGGAGCCTCCCGGGCCCCTCCCACAGCTCTTCTCTCTCTCCTTGTGCAGGTCAAGTCTCCGCCCCCTCCTGTAGTTTTCTGTAGTGGGTGGAGCCTGCCGGGCCCCTCCCACAGCTCTTCTCTCTCTCCTTGTGCAGGTCAAGTCTCCGCCCCCTCCTGTAGTTTTCTGTAGTGGGTGGAGCCTGTCAGGCCTCTCCCACAGCTCTGCTTTCTCTCTCCTTGTGCAGGATGACTGGTCCTGACTCCGCCCCTCCTGTCATTTTCTTAGTGGGTAGAGCCTGCCGGGCCCCTCCCACAGTTCAGCGCTTTCTACCTGTGTGGGGTGACTGGTCTTGTCTCCGCCCCTCTCTGTAGTTTAATATTTTGGATGGAGCCTGCTGGGCCCCTCCCACAGTTCTGCTCACTGCCAAGCCCATGTACAGCACAGTGATGAGGTCACCATTACTTTTACAAGGTAATATCTGGGTTTACAAAGTCATTTGGGGCTCACAAAATGAATTTACATCCTGTGTGGCTACTGAGAAGTAGATTTAAAGGGCAATCATGGGAAAAGTAAAATATATATATATGTATAAAACATAGATATATATCGATAGATAGATATATCTATCATACAATCACTACACAAGTCACATTGTAATTGAATGTTATTAAAAAATGACCTTTACTTTCCAATCTGCAGCCGCTGTCATTTTCTGTAAAATACAATATGGCCGCCTGCAGGCGCTCCGTACAGATGGTATAAAGAGCACCCCCCAGAGATGTCATTTCCTGCTTGTGTGATTGGCTCCCTGATTTTCCCAGAAGTCTACACCAAGATACAAGTCAGATTTTGGGCATCTCCTGCAACAAAAATTTAATTTTTGGTGAGATACTCCCAAAAGGAAAAAAAAATTACGGCTAAAGGGATGCAGACCCTGCCACTTTCCTCATTAGAGCCCTGCAGGTGCAGCAGCTGATTAAGAATGATAAAATCCCTCCGATTCCCTTGGCACATGGACACAGAGAAACAAACAGCTATTTCTTAAGAATAACAAAAGGTCGGAATCTGCAACAAAGTTTGTTACAATCCCTGCAATGTACAGAGATCACCCAGAGGGGGAGGGGTTCTCAACAATAGTGGAGTTACTCGTTACATAAAAGTTTTGCACCTGTTTATACTGATTGCTCTCTACTCTGCCCCTAGTGGCCAAACTACATATATATACATTGAGTGCAACAAGAAAGTACGGAAAACATGTAAAAGAAATAAAAGTCGCACAGATATTAAATGAAGGCAAAAATAATTGAAATCTGTTTATAAAAACGCATTATACTTCCCATCTGGATGCGTCTGAAATCCGGGTACAGAGGACAGACTGACAAAGATTACGTTTTTATAAATGCTACTTTTTTTTTAAACTTTTTGCTACATTTATTTACCATTATATTTTTCGATACGCTCAAGGTTTCAAAACGCAAGCAATTTTAAATATTTTTTCAAAACTCGCACGGCACACCTGCAAATCTCACGCGGAACACAGTTTGAGAATCACTGGTACACCCACATGACCTCCAGAAAATTTACCCCCCTTTATGACCAGGCCGTTTTTTTTTTTTGCGATATGGCACTGTGTTACTTTAACCACTGGCCGCAAATCGCCGTAGCTGTACATCGGTATTGTTATGGCAGCAGCTAGATGCCATAGCCCCGGTATTCTCAGAAACAGTGTGCGGTTCTCTTTCAGATAAAAGTGGTCTCAGGGGCAGATTCGCTGCTAAGATCACTTTTAATTAGGGGGCGGGAGAGGGCTGTTTACATCCTTTGTAATAGGAATAAAAGTGACCCAAACATTTTTTTTAAAAAAAGGACAGTGTATAAATAAAAAGTAAAATAAATAAGAAAAAAAAGGAAAAAATTTAAAGCGCCGCGTCCCGCCGAGCTCAGGTGCAGAAGCAAACCCATACGGAAGTCGCTCCCGCATATGAAAACGGCATTCAAACCACACATGTGAGGTATCGCCGCGATCGTTAGAGCAAGAGCAATAATTCTAGCCCTAGACCTCCTCTGTAACTCTAAACATGTAACCTGTAGACATTTTTAAACGTCGCCTATGGAGATTTTCTAAGGGTAAAAGTTTGTCGCCCTTCCACGAGCGGGCGCAATTTTGAAGCGTGACATGTTGGGTATCAATTTACTCTGCGTAACATTGTCTTTCACAATATATTACAAAATTGGGCTAACTTTACTGTTGTCTTATTTTTTAAGTCAAAAAAGTGTATTTTTTCCAAAAATATTGCACAAATACAGTGTGACATAAAGTATTGCAACAACCGCCATTTTATTCTCTAGGGTGTCTGGAAAAAATATATAATGTTTGGGGGCTCTAATTTTCTAGCAAAAAAAAAATGATTTTAACTTGTAAACAAAAAGTGTCAAAAAGAGGCTCGGTCCTTAAGTGGTTAACTGACAATTGCGCGGTTGTGTGACGCTGTACACAAATAAAATCGATGCCTTTTTTTCCACACAAATAGAACTTCTTTTGGTGGTATTTGATCACCTCTGCATCTTTTATTTTTTGTGCTGTAAACAAAAAAAGAGCGACAATTTTGAAAAACTATTTTGGGCAATATGTATTCTGCTACATGTTTTTCATAAAAAAAACAAAAAAAAAAAAAAAAAAAAAACAACCAGCATATATTGATTGGTTTACTCGAAGTTTATAGTGTCTACAAATCTTGGTATATATTTATGGAATTTGTATTTGTTTATTTTTTTATACTAGTAATGGTGGCGATCAGCGACTTATTGTGGGACTGTGATATTGTGGCGAACATTCTGACACTAACCAACGCTTTGCGGGAACCAGTGACACCAATACAGTGATCAGTGCTAAATCCCAGGTTCTTGAGGAACCCCTGCTAAATACGTTTCTACCTACAGCTCACAGTACATCGGCATGATCAATAAATAAAAGATAGTTCTAAATAAAAGGTAATGTGGAGTACCTCATGTAGCTGACATCTTGGGAAGATAATTTTGCTACAATTTTTTTTCAGTAATATTCTTGAATGAAATAATTGCAGCAGAAAAAAGAAAGGCAGAAGGTGAAAAGTGTGGCGTTCTCTTACAGCGGTCAGTGTACAAATGAGCACTTCTATTGGTGGTCAGTGGAAAATAACCCCCTTCTATTGGTGGTCAGTTTAGGTGGGAGCACCAACTGCTGTGCTCTGCTCAAGAAACCCCTAGCAACCCTCAGGAGGAACCCAGGATGAGAACCACTGATCTGCACCTATATATATGGTGAACACTGCCATCTAGTGGTCTGTAAAGTGAAACAAAAAATAATGTCGAAGTCACTCTTCTACACCCCTGGTGCTTTTACTGCCAGGACCACCAATAGGGGAGATATGGGGGGGGGGGGGGGGGGGGGGGGTACACTTTCAATGCTATGGGGAAAGGGGGGGAGTAACACTTGTACTGCCATGGCCACCAATAGGGGGAATGGGGGGGGGGGTAACACTTACACTGCCTTGACCACCAATAGGGGGAATGGGGGGGGGGGGGGGGTTAACACTTTCACTGCCATGGCCACTAATAGGGGGAATTGGGGGGGTTAACACTTTCACTGCCATGGCCACCAATAGGGGGGGTTAACACTTTCACTGCCTTGACCACCAATAGGGGGAATGGGGGGGGTTAACACTTTCACTGCCATGGCCACCAATAGGGGGAATTGGGGGGTTAACACTTTTACTTCCATGGCCACCAATAGGGGGGTTAACACTTTCACTGCCATGGCCACCAATAGGGGGGTTAACACTTTCACTGCCATGGCCACCAATAGGGGGGTTAACACTTTCACTGCCATGGCCACCAATAGGGGGGTTAACACTTTCACTGCCATGGCCACCAATAGGGGGAATTGGGGGGTTAACACTTTTACTTCCATGGCCACCAATAGGGGGGTTAACACTTTCACTGCCATGGCCACCAATAGGGGGGGTTAACACTTTCACTGCCATGGCCACCAATAGGGGGAAAAGGGGGGGGGGGGGGTGTAACACTTTCACTGCCACTGTTGGGGGGAGGGGGTTAATAGTACAGTCACTAGTAGTACTGACACCAGTGCTGTTGGCTATTATGGCGGACACTAATACTAATTCTGGGGGGGTATTTACTACATCCACCGACACCAATGTTGGGCTATTGTACCCCAACTTCCTCAGTGTGCACTGCAATACGTTGCAGAAATTGCAGCAGGACCACATTTGTTTGCAGCGTTGAGGTACAAAACATGCGCTGCTCTTGTGTGGCCCTCAGCAGTGTTGGGGGGGGGGGGGGCACTTGAGGCTCTCTCTATATTTTTTAGGTTGACCACCACTGATCTACACCTAATTATATGGTGAACACTGCCATCTAGTGGATGCTAAAAGAAGAATAAAGATTACGTTGAAGTCCTCTACACCTCACTATGACCCAACAGAAGATTGGAGGACCGTCAAATGTTTTTTTTTTTTTTTTTTTTTTTTTTGGGGGGGGGGGGGGGGGCTGCCAAAAACTGGACCCCGGTTTGATGTATTTAAAAAAAAAAAACTATATGATGAAGGTACTACCAGCCATAATGCCACTGATTTTGATCTCAGGTTGACTTTCATCCATTCAATGACTTCTGTGATTGTGTGCAGAAATGTTCATGCCCTTTCACTGCAGAAGAAGGAGAAACACAAGGAGCCTGACAGTTGTGTTGCAGTTCAATGAGCATGCTGATAGGAGGAGAGAGCAGGGAGATGAGCTCATTAGTCATCGACTTCTCCTTTCACCGCCCAATCACAGGCTGGGGGAGGGTTTAGTCTCAGAAGTGATGCTGGACTCAGATCTCCTCCCTTGCCAGACCAGGCTGCACTGTGTGGAAGAAGGATCAAGTACAGATGAGGCGCTGGATTCAAAATATCGGAATATTGGTCGCCATGTAATAAGATACAACGCCCCCCCCTCCCCCCCGACATAAAGGAGGGTCCCAAATTTAAAAGGTTCAAAAACCTTAATAGTATTAATTCACAAATGACAACATGCTGTATATGACCCGCGGTACAAATGTTTGTCTTTTTTTTTACACTGTAAAGTTTTTAATAAAGTTTTTTAAACTGTAAAAAAAAAAAAAAAAAAAAATCACAAATCACTACAAGTAAAGGATCTACTTTCTAGGGAATAGCAAGCACCAATAAATAAGCAGAGCAGCTGTGCTGTGTGGCAGAGCTGTGTAAATCTCAGGACTGGATGGACAAAGGTACAAAACCTGTGATTGCTATATTCAGCCATTAGCTTGGCGTTCAGTGTTAGTAAAACAAACTACCAAAATCTGACCACTTTAGTACATAGGCCATTCTACCTGAAACCCGACCACCCCGACCTTACTGACTCGCCACGCCCGGGTTGGGTTACCGGACACGAGCGATGAGGTCACTGAGCAGAAGATGACGCAGAATTGTAAATTAGACAAATAAAACTTTTAATACGTCGGACCGCAGTCCTGAGCTGTGAAATTCAATAAGGACCGACCACAACCTTCCAAGACTAAAGTGGAACTCCGGGGAAAGAGAGAAAAAAAAAAAAAAAACAGCCTTGCAGTGCCCCTCCCCCACACAGCAAGGGTTAAATGCTTCTATTTCAAGGGTGTCAATAAAAAGCACTTTTACTTACCTTATCCCCCCTCGCCCCCAGCAGATGGCGCTCTCCTCTAACTTTCCAACGCTCTGACTTGTGGGCGGTGCCCTCGCTGTCGGAATGATGGTCCTGCATTGTCCGTGATGACATCACAGCCGTGACCGCCGGCCGGAGCGCCAAAAGAGATTTCAGGAGAGCGGTCACATTGAAGGAGGAGCCTGCGGGAGTGGGGGATGGGAAAGCAAAAGCAAAATGAGTACTGCAGTGCAGGGTATAGGGGGAGGGGCAAGGCAATTTTTTTCCCCATTTTCTTTTCATTAAGCTTCAACTCCTGAAGTCTTCAGACCGGTTATGTGATGTCAGAGGCCCCATCTCGGCGCGGGGGGGGGGGGGGGGGGTCGGAGGGGCGCTCCTTACTCCTGGATAGAGTAGCATTTATGTAATGACATGTGAACGCTGTCCAATAGTATTGTGAGCTCAGGTTGGCATGAAGGTCAGGTGGGTCCATAGAGGCCTGGGCTCACAGAATTGGATTGGACGGTCTTGTCTGGGGGGGGGGGGGCAGTGCCAGAGATAAGGTGGGATGGCAGGAAAAGATTTCCAAAATGAGATAGCCATTGAATGCCGCCATCTTGGATGTGATGTCAGAAGACTCAACTGCCATCCTAGGCCAGTGATGGAGAACCTTGGCACCCCAGATGTTTTGGAACTACATTTCCCATGATGCTCATGCACTCTGCAGTCTAGTGGAGCATCATGGGAAATGTAGTTCCAAAACATCTGGGGTGTCAAGGATCTCCATCACTGGTGTATAGTATCTTCCTTCACTCCTCCCCTGGCAGCTACATAAAATGTTATGTAGGGAGGTGAGAGGGTGGGGCAGAGAAGCTGGGACAGCGCAGACAGTAAACACTCCCAGAAGAGGAGGGGTTATGACATGTGAAAAGGAAGGAGCTGGGCCAGCACAGGCAGGAATTAGACACTCCTAGAAGAGGAGGGGGCTATGATGTATAAGGAGGAAGGAGCTCGGCCATGAGACACTCCCAGAAGAGGAGGGGCTATAATGTGTAAGGAGGAAGGAGCTGGGCCAGCACAGGCAGTAATTAGACACTCCCAGAAGAGGAGGGGCTGTGACGTGTAAGGAGGAAGAATCTGGGCCAGCACAGGAAGCAATTAGACACTCCCAGAGGAGGAGGGGTTATGGTGTGTAAGGAGGAAGGAGCTCGGCCATGAGACACTCCAAGAAGAGGAGGGGCTATGATGTATAAGGAGGAAGGAGCTGGGCCAGCACAGGCAGCAATTAGACACTCCCAAAAGAGGGAGGGCTATGATGTATAAGGAAGAAGGAGCTGGGCCAGCACAGGCAGGAATAAGACACTCCCAGAAGAGGAGCGGCTATGATGGATTTTTTTTTCTGGTTACGCCTGGAGTTGGTAAGCTCATGGCAATTAATTTTTGTTTTTTTTTGTTTTTTGGGGGGGGGGGTCAACTTTAAAGGAAACCTACAGTGATATAAATAGGTCAGTAATTAGACAACCCCAAATGAGGAGGGGTTATGACATGTAAAGAGGAAGGAGCTGGGCCAGCACAGTCAGTAATTTGACACTCCCAAAAGAAAAGGAGCTATGACATGTAAGGAGCTGGGCCAGCACAGGTAGTAATCTAAAGACCAGAAATTCAGAAATAAATCAGCTATAGCGACTTCCATAGATCTGGCAGTGCAGGATTCTTGTAAATACTGAAAGAAGACAGAAATAAAAGATCGGACGGGCCAGACATGGTGACACCTGGACACCAATAGCTGAGCTTGGTGTTACCTGACCATGACCTTTCCTGTAGAGCCATCACCTATACACGGCTATACATTCCATTCATACATTATTGATAGAAGAAAAGGTACTTTAAATAACTCATCTGTGTTCCAAGAAGTCCCTATCAGTTACACCAACCATAAATCATTCCTTGGGTCTGGAAGGAGATGAAGTGTTGAGTCTGGTCCTTACTGTAGCCTGGGACCTAAGGAAGATCACCTTCCACATTCTACATGTTTATGGGTGTTAGCTAAGCTCTCAGATTTGGGTGGAGTTGAAGTTTTGATCCCGAGACTGGTCTCTAGTATGGCCTGGGACCTAAGGGAGACCTCCTTTTCCTTTCATATCCTACATGTCTATAGGTGATAGTTCAGCTCTCTGGTTTGGGTGGAGTTGGAGTGTGGATCCCAAGTCTGGTACTTACTATGGCCTGGGACCTAAGGGAGGCCTCCTTACATATCTATCCTACATGTCTATGGGTGTTAGCCCAGCTCTCAGGTTTTGGTGAAGTTGAGGTTATAATTCAGAGTCTGGTCCTTAATACTGTCTGGACCTAAGGAAGGCAACCTTTCATGTCCTACAAGTCCATGGGTGATAAGCCCTGTTCTCAGAATTGGGTGGAGTTGGAGTATTGATCTTGAGACTGGTCCTTACTACAGCTTGGGACCTAAGGGAGACCTCTCCTTCCATACCCTACATGCCTATGGGTATTAAATCAGCTCTCAGGTCGGATTCAGGGTGGAGTTGAAGTGTTGATCCTGAATCCGGTCCTTACTATGACTGAGACCTAGGGGAGACCTCCTTCCTTCAACATACTACATGTCTATAGGTGTTAGTCCAGTGTTGATCTCGAGTGTGGTCCCTACTATGGCCTGGGACCTAAGGGAGACCTCCTTTCATAGCCTACATGCCTATGGGTATTAGATCAATTAGATCACCTCTTAGGATTCAGAGTCTGGTCTTTAATATTGCATGGGACCTAAGGGAGACCTCCTTCCATACCCTACATGGCTCAGTACCTAACTTCACCAAGGACTACTGCATGCATTGCTATGGACAATCTCCCAAAGTGCAGATAATCTGTTCCTTGCTGTGGATGCTCCACAAGCAAAATTAAAGTGCTAAAGAGATGACAACTGATGCTGAAAAAAGCAGGTGGCAAGGGCAGACAGATTCAGCAAGGAGGTTCTTACAGAGGTGAAGATCTAGGGAGCGGGTATCAAACCTGTTCCACTTCTCTCAACATGGAGACCTCAGATGCTATAAAATGGGGGTCAGCAACCAGTAGATCGCAGCCAGGTGACTGGTAGATCGCGGTCTGGTCCGCCATTCCAGAGCATCAAACAGAGTGCAATGCAGAGGGACTATTTGTAAAGTTGGAGCTGTAGTAGGGAGCAAGAGCCCTATAAGCAGATGCCTCCTCTGTAGTGCCGGCTCCTGTCCCATTCGCCTAAGCAAATGGTTTGTAATTGGTTTAAAGAAACGTTTTCTGCCCGATGGCTTTAGTCACAGTATATTGAACATGGATCCCAATAAAGTGCTTCAATGATTACCCAGAGTGGAATTTCCCAGGTAGCATGAAATGTATGCAATCTGTGAGGCTTGGGAAGACTTGGCCAAAAGGGAAGTCCAAGTCCTTCAACTCATTTATGCTGGAATAGCTTTAGGGAGCCTGGGTTTGGTCAGTCCCCCCATAAATATAAGAACCCTTCTCCGTAAAACGCGAAAATAAAGGGCAGGGGTTCGAACGGGAAGGACCCTGAAGAGTTAAAGGATCTTAGCAGTTGATATCTGAACAACTGGAATTTATTGGGAAATCACTATGCCCGTACACCCAACAAGTTACAACCAATCATAGACTTCACCATCACCAATCATTTTTAAATGAAAAGCAAATATTCCGCATTAAAAAAAACAGAGGGATCCGGTCACATCTGAGTGACTCTTGCCAGAAATTAATGTAATTTTGTCAACGGAAACAATTGTTTAATGATCAATGAAATCAGTTTCTGATACATTTAATATTGCCAAAGATTGCATCGTTATGTGCGTCACTCACACACACACCTATGTTAAACGAGAATACACAGAACACATAGAGGAGATTTACTAAAATTGGAGCACTCAGAATCTGGTGCAGCTGTGCGTGCTAACCAATCAGCTGTGCACTGGTTTACATATATATATATATAAGCACACACACATACATACACGTGATCCTGCACCTCCAGGTAGTGGGTGCAAATGCGTGCTGTCGGGGGCTCGCTCCCGTATTAATTGTACACAGTGGGAGCCGATCAGCAGGTACCACAGACTCTATGTCGGCCGGCACCCGCTGATCATTCGTTACACAGGCAGTACAGCGGTCTGCTTATGTAAACAAGGCAGATTGTCATTCAGTAGGGAAGGATTGGATCCTGTGTTCCTGCAAAGCAGAGACATGGATCCATGTCTTCCCCTAGTCTTCCCCTCCCACACAGTACACAAACACTGGCTAGGAACACAATTAACCCTTTGATTGCCCCGGATGTTAACCTCTTCCTAGTCTTGCTATAATTTGCTGATCACTGCCATTACTATATTACAGATAACTGATGATAAAAAACATCTATATAAGGGGAAAAGACCAGCCTAAAAAGAGGGGGGAGCTTGCAAAGGAATAGTCCGACGCGTTTCAAATGCACTCTGACGTGTGGATCTTCCTCAGGGGCTTTAACAGTTTGCACCACTCCCAATGCTGTAGTTCCCAAATATTTACCGTAGTTGTTTCACCAGCAGCTGAAAAGGCACATTCAAATAATAAGAATGGAACATTCATCCTTGCCAGACCAAGAAGCGCCATCCACAGAACATCCTGAATTCACCCATTTGAAACGCGTCGGACTATTCCTTTGCAAGCTCCCCCCTCTTTTTAAGCTGTTTTTTTTATCATCAGTTATCTGTTTATATTCATATTTATACTGTATTACATTTGTTGACTTATTTATTGTTTGTCCAATAAATTTTGTACTTTTATAATATTATTGCCTTGCATCCATTCAAAGTCCCAAACCTTGAGGATTCTTGTTCTTTATGATATGCCGGGATGGGACGCATAGGCAACCTAGTCGGCTAGATGAGGCAAAGCCAAATCAAGCTTGGACAATAAAACCTGAAAGCTGATTGGCTACTATCAAGTAAAAAATGTGGTAGAATGTACACTTATGGGGAGAATAATACATAAACAGCAGCTGTGCACTTTGCCTTGATACCCGACATTCAACATAAGTATAAATCCAAACAGGGAAGCATTTAAGTCAATACAATTGTTTGCTAGACAGAAATGATAACGGACATAAATGTTTATGAATGAGTAATCAATATCACAATACTCAAATAGCAACAAAATAAGTGTGTGACTTGAATATAAAAATAGGAAAACATATATATACATATAAAGTCCAAAAAGAAAGAAACTCATATAATGAGTGAAAGCTTACAGTCCCACATGCAGACATCCCAACCTGCAAAAATTAATTTCAGGGAGGTCACGCTCTGTGCCGACCCCCCCCCCCCCCCCCAAGTCATAATAAAATACTATAATAAAAAAATACTTTAAAGGTAATTAATAATATAATGCCATAATAAAACAATACTTTAAAAGATAATGTGTCACACTAACCAACAATGCACCCTCACTGTGCCCATCTGCAGCCTCAACAGTGCCAATGCAGCCCCACTGTGCCCATCTGCAGCCTCAACAGTGCCAACAATGCAGCCTCACTGTGCCTATTTGCAACCTCATCAGTGCCAACACTGCAGCCTCGTCAGTGCCCATCAATACAGCCTCGTCAGTGCCCATCAATGCAGCCTCGTCAGTGCCCATCAATGTAGCCTCGTCAGTGCCCATCAATGCAGCCTCACTGTGCCCATCTAGAGCCTCATTAGTGTCAACAATGCAGCCTCACTGCGCCAACAATGTGCCCATCTGTAGCCTCACTGTGCCCATCTGTATCCTCATCAGTGCCCATCTGTAGCCTCACTGTGCCCATCTGCAGCCTCACTGTGCCAACAATGCAGCCTCGTCAGTGCCCATCAATGCAGCCTCATTGAGCCATCAATGCAGCCTCACTGTGCCCATCTGCAGCCTCATTAGTGTCAACAATGCAGCCTCATTGCGCCAACAATGTGCTCATCTGCATCCTCATCAGTGCCCATCTTCAGCCTCACTGTGCCCATCTGTATCCTCATCAGTGCCCATGATCTGTATCCTCATCAGTGCCCATCTGCAGCCTCGCCAGTACCTTGATTACACACAGCGGGTGTCTCCCGCTGTGTCATGCAGTCTTAACTGTTCGGCGGCCATCCTCTGTAACAAAGCCCCGCTTCCTCATCCATGATAGACGGTCAACTGAACACTGATACAATGCTGGGAAACTGAATCAGTGTTCGGTCTATCATGGATGAGGAGGCGGGGCTTTGTTACAGAGGACGGCCGCCGAACAGTTAAGACTGCAGCTGCATGGCACAGCGGGAGACACCCGCTGTTTGTGATTACTCCAGGCTGATTGGCAGTGCAGGCTTAGCCGGGATATCGTGCCGCACTCGGGTGTGTCTGTGAGCCCGCCGTAAAATGCGGGCGTATGCCGCGAGTCGCGGGAGACTTGAGATGTCTGCATATGACGTGATGGAAATGAGAATTCCTAAAGCAGCCAAGGTGACACCATCCACTCTCATGCAGGGCTTACCAGAATGGTTGTCACCCCCCCTGATAAGAGTGGTCAGTATGTGCTTATTTACAATAGTAAGATCGGCATCATGGGTCAAGAAATGATCTTCACAGGAGATCACCAAAGCAATTGCCAAAAGGGAATGATAGCCCCGGCCTCCTCTGTGATTAACAATAACTCCACTATACTTCAGCTCAACCGAGCAGGGTCAAGGTATGCAGTGGGGAGCATGTAACAAAACAAAAAAAAAGTTCCACATTGGGCACTGGCTTTTACATAAAATTGTAAAGCCAGACTGTTTAACCACTTGACCTTCGGAAGATTTACCCCCCCCCCCCCCCCCCTCATGACCAGGCCATTTCTGTGATGTGGCACTGCGCTACTTTAACTGGTAATTGCGCATGTCCTTTTTTTTCCACAAATAGAGCTTTCTTTTGGTGGTATTTGATCACCTCTGCGTTTTTTATTTTTTGCGCTATAAACAAAAACAGGCCAAAAATTTTGAAAAAAAAAAAAAATATATATATATATATATATATATATATATATATATATATATATTTTTTTTTTATTTTTTTTTTTTTTTACTTTATGCTATAAAACATATCCAATAAAAAAAAAAACTAAAATCAAACTTCTTTATCAATTTAGGCCAATATGTATTCCGGTACATATTTTGGGTAAAAAAAAAAAAACACAACATGTGTAAATTTATTAGATAAGCACCTGAACGACCACAACATACAGGGATATATAATGTAATACTGACACATAATCACACACATAGGTTGGACTTGATGGACTTGTGCCTTTTTCCAACCTCACCTACTATGTAACTATATTGATTGGTTTACGCTAACGTTATAGTCTACAAACTATGGGGTATATACTGGAATTTTTATTGATTTTTTTTATACTAGTAATGGCGGTGATCAGCAACTTATAGCGGGACTGCGATATTGCAGCGGCCAATCAGACACTAAGTGACACTTTTGACACTTTGCTGGAACCGGTGACACCAATACAGTGATCATTGCTAAAAATATGCACTGTCACTGTACTAATGACACTGGCTGGGAAGGGGTTAAACATCTAGAGCGATTAAAGGGTCAAATGTGTGCCTAGCTAGGGTTTGTGATTACTATGTGTGCTGCTTTTATTAGGGGAAGAGATGGATTTTAGTTCCTGCTTTGCAGAGACACAAAATTCATCCCTCCCCCCCACCCATCACAATGGAACTCTGCCTTGTTGACATAGGCAGAGCTCTGCTTTGAGTCTATGCTCAATGAGCGGCAGGTGCCGGTGGACATCGAGTGCCCAGCACCCGCAGATTGGCTTCTGCTGTGAATAATCAGAGCAGAAGCGGCCTACCAGTGACGAGCGCGCACCCCCTGCAGGTGGAAGTGCAGGATCACATATATATATATATATATATATATATATATATATATATATATATATATATATATATATATATATATATACACATACACACACACACACACATATACATACACGTGATCCAGTGCACAGCTGCCGCCCTGTAGCATTAAAACTGCTATAGGCAGTCACCAAGTGGTTCATACACATGTAGCGGATACATAAACGTGTGTGCGTGGCTCATCCCTACGCATTTCACCATATGTGACGTCATCGGGGGTACGCACACACGCTATTATATAGGGCAAGTGACCGAATGGACCGCCAAGGGAAAAGGAAAGAGACTAATCATCCGAAAGGCACAAAGCAAACCCACAGCTGACTCAACACAGCGTAGAGACCCTTTATTTTAAATAGCGCCATCATGTGGTAGAAAAAAAGAAAGCCAAAACTTTCAAACAAGAAATTAAATAGAAATTAAAAATAATAGTAAATTTTCAATTTCTACTCAGCCAATTAATGATAAAAAAACCTTAAATTACAAAAATAATTCTCCTTGGCCCAGCAGTATATACACCAAGTTACACCAAAGTTGAAACGGTAAAAATTAATTAAAATGTAATTAATATACAATAATAAAAATAAACATCACATATAGAATATACGGTAATATATATTTCATACAAATATTAAACAGAAAAAAATATGGTTTAAACTTAAAATACATCACAAAGCAGCAAATTTGATGTAAATACCCCAACAATAATAAAATTCCATAAAAGTCCCTGATAAATACCAACCTCAATATGGTAACAATATGGTAACTATTATTAATGAGGCAGATTATATCTCACTCTATATTTAAACCTAGAGGGGTATATGTTTTCAGTTGGTATATCCAGCTGGTTTCTGCTCTGGATATGCTTTGTTTCGCATTACTGCCCTCCCAGTTGGGGATATATTTTTCTAGGGCAATAAAAGTAGTACCAGCGGGGGGGGGGGGGGGTTCTTATTGTATCAAAGCTTAGTGTTTTGACATGCTATGTCCCGGGAAGCCTTTCCTTATGTTGGCAATATGTTCACCCCACTCTTATCAGGGGGTCACTATCATTCTGGACTGCAAACCTTGACTCATTAAAGGAGTTTCTATCTTTTTGAACTTTATATATTTTATTACTATTTATATACAAGTCACATATTTATTTTGTTGATGGGTTACTATGCAGATCACAACTATTTTAGTAAATCTGCTCCATACTGACAGAGACAGTAAAATACACCGACACACTCACTGACTGCGTCCTTATAGTAAAACATTTTTTTTTTTTAGTTTTGGATAGAAAAGACCCTTTAGAGCCCCTGTCAGGTTTTCATTAATGTCTATGCTCCCATTAGGAAGATTCACCCTCTCTATTTGTCCGGTTATCACCGAGAAAATCTCAAATTTTGGGTTGTCACCCGAACAGGAATAGAGGAGAAACGTTCCAATGAGGACACTAGTTTCCCTTTACTTCCTGTCCCATAGCCACAACAGGAAGTGAGAGGGAATCCCTGGTTGTCACCAGAACTAGTGTCCCCACTGGAAGCTTTCCCCTCTGTTCCTGTTCTGGTGACAACCCAAAAATGTGGGACTTGCTTTGACTTTCGTTGATAAACAGTCACCAGGACAATTAGAGAGGGTGAATCTCCCCAAAAGGGGGACACAGAGCAATACAAAACTGATAGGGGTTCTAATCTCTCTCCACTTCATCCAAAACTAAAAAAAAAAAGTTCTATTGCATGCAGAGTGGTGCAGTATTTTCGGAGCATTTTTTTCCACGCACATCACCGAAGCACATGTTGGGGAACAACACTTTTTGCTTCGTCTTGCACTGGGACTGCATTGTCCCTGGCGTGGCCGGGCCCCTCAAACGCAAAGAGCCTTTAGTAAATACACCCCAATATGTCAGGATCCAATTCATCCTCCACATGCACGCTATTGGGGAGATTCAACAAAGCTGGTACACACAGAATCTGGTGCAGCTGTGCATAGCAACCAATCAGCTTCTAGATTTTAGACTTCGTTCACACTAGTGCGGCTTGTCCTGCAACTTTGGACACATTGGCACCCATTTCGATCTATGTGACTTAAAGTTGCCTTTGAAAAGGTTCCTGCACTATTTGTGACTGGCGTGTGAACGGAGCCCTATTGTCAAAGCTTAATGAACAAGTTGAAGTTAGCAGCTGATTGATGACTATGCACAGCTGCACCAGTTTTAGTAACTATCCCACCTATTATGTCAAAATATCTTGTATACCATTCAAGCCAAATTCATGTTGGTGGCATGCCGGATAATTTAGAGTTTGGACAGAAAGAGATGAACGATGGCTTACCTATATCTCATGCCCGTCTTGCGGGCGGTGCAGTTGTCCAAGGACAGTCCATGCATCTTCAGGAACTCCTCCATGTTCTTGGCGTGTGCCGCCACCCTGACATCGCGGAGGCGCTGCAGCTCCACCACATCCACCTGATGGACCTGGTTAATGCCCCAGTCCGAGTGGTACCTACTGAGCACGCTTTTCAAGCTCCCGCTGTATGACATAGACAGCATCTTGCTGTCAGGCCTGGGAATCTGTGGATTTTCATGATGGACAGATTTAGACGGCAAGCGGGTCCGCTTAACGGACGAGACTCTGTAGTCATTACAGCTGGCTCTCTGAGTAACAAACATAATTTCCGAGCTTGTGATCAAAGAACAAAGCTCGGAGGGCAATAACGAGAAACAAAAATAAAATAAAAAGGAAACTTTCAAAAGCAAAAACGTGCCAAGGCAGCTGGAGAGCCGACTAATTAATGGACCTTTCTATCCTCTCTTTGTCCGGGACGCCAAAGAGACATGTACACATGCATGTCATTGGTCACCGGATCCCGAATGGGTAAATGGATCTAGTCTCAAGAACTTAGGTAGAACAATGCAAGGTGAACTTGATAGGTCCCAACAAAGACAACGTAGTAAACTACAGTCACTTAAGAAGCAAAATAAAAAAAAAAGAAGGGGAGCTCTTCATGCATAACGTAGGCCTCTTAGGAAATGCATCGTGCTAGTTAGACTTTCAGGACATGCAGATTAAATAATATCCAACACGGCTCAGCAGATGGG
The DNA here is from genome assembly GCF_042186555.1 of Aquarana catesbeiana. NCBI lineage: Eukaryota > Metazoa > Chordata > Amphibia > Anura > Ranidae > Aquarana > Aquarana catesbeiana. The sequence continues at coordinate 256,556,869 of NC_133333.1, forward strand.
GTTACATTCCTGAAATACAAATATGTTCTTCAAGAGGTTTTTTATTTATTTATTAGATAGTCTTCAGAATGTCTTACAGATATAATAGTTTGGTGATACCATGAAATAAATCCTCCAGTATTTCTAAAGGTTTCTATTCAGCCAAAAGGGGGAGCTTATCAATTCTCTGGTCTTCACGGTCTTCCCATATTTTCATTTGGCAGATGTACTTTGTTACTTGTTATGGTTCTATCCTCAGGTCTTCCAAATGATGTTCTACAGGACCCTGAATATAACCAGGGACTGTGGTATCCTTTACACCAGCAGCCTGGCACTGAATGCCCCTGCTATCTTGTCTAGGTTTGCAGCCCCCCAAAAGTAGCTGTACGCCCTAACTAAATTACATTTTGTGTGCTAAGGTACTGTGTATCAACACAAAACAAAATAAAATATTGTTTTTGCCCTTTTTTTGCATTTCACTGTTAAACTCCTGCAGCCTCATGGCAGCCACCTCATGTCTACATGCACATGCAAATGCAGTAGGGTCCACTGAAGGGAGTTCATAGAAAATTGATTGAGACCAGACCTTCAGGGAGTTTTTATGGATGTCGTTCTTTATAATAAAGAGGTGGTATGCATCATAGGCACAAAACCTTACAACCAAGGTTTGTAGTTACAGTAGGGTAAGCAAGGTAGGGTCAACTGAAGAGAGTTCATAGGAAACCTGAAAACCAGACCTTTTAGGGAATTATCATGGGTGCTGGTCATGGGGGAAAATGCAGAATGGTATAAACCATGGGCAATGGACCCCACCTTGATTATATTATCTGTAACAAACCCTGGTTATAAGGTTTTGTGCCCATGGCATAGACCACCGCCTCATTTCCTTTCATGAAGTGGACCAACATCCATAATAACTTCAGAAAGGCCTGATCTCCATGGGTTTTTTATGAACTCACTTCAGTGGTCTGGTCTTCTTAGGGTTTTTATAAACTCACTTCAGTGGACCCTACCTAGCTTACACTACTTTAACTATAGTAGGAACCTTGGTAGTAAGGTTTTGTGCCCATGACGTAGGGATAATTCCCTAAATGTCTGGTCTCCATCTGTTTTCTATGAACTCACTTTAGTGGACCTTACCTTGCTTACCTTACTGTAACTATGAACCTTGGTGGTAAGGTTTTGTGCCAGTGACATAGTCTACCCCCTCGTGACATAAATAGACATCGCACAAAAGGTCTGGTCCTCATGGGTTTTCTATGCACTCACTTGTGTGGACCCTACCTTGAAGACTAGACCTTTATGGAGTTGTCACAAATGTCTATCTACAGTATGTAATGAGGGGGTAGACTACGTCATGAGCATAAAACCTTACAACCAAGGTTCATAGTTACATTAGGTTAAGCAAGGTATGGTCCATTGAAGTGAGTTCAAAGGAAACCTATGGAGACCGGACCTTTAGGGAGTTGTCATGGGTGTTGGTCTGCTTTATGAGAAGAAAGGAAGTGGTGGTCTATGCCATGGACCCAAAACCCTACAACCAAGGTTTGTAGTTACAGTAGGGTAAGCAAAAAGGGTCCACTGAAGTGAGTTCATAGAAGACTTATGAAGACCAGACCTTTTCAAAGTTGTCACTGATGTCTTTCTATGTTATGAGGGGGGAGACTACGTCAATCATGAGCACAAAGCCTTACAACCAAGGTTCATAGTTATAGTATGGTAGGCAAGGAAAGTTCCACTGAGTGGAGTTAATAGAAAATATGTTCAGATTAGACCTTTAGGGAATCATAAGTGTCAGCCTATGTCAATGGTATATGCTATGAGCACAAAACTTTACCAACAAGGTTTGCACTTACAGTAATGTAAGCAAGGCAGGGTCCACTAAAATGAATTCATAGGAAACCCATGTAGACCAGACCTTTAGAGAATTATTGTGGGTGTCGGTCTACATTAGAGAAGAAAAGGGGGATGGTCTACACCATGGGCAGAAAACCCTACAACCAAGGTTCATAGTTACAATAGCAAGACCTTTAAAGATTTATTACAGATATCGGTCTACAGCATGGGCACAAAATCTTAAAACCAAGGTTCATAGTTACAGTAGGGTAAGCATGCTAGGGTCCACTGAAGTGAGTTCATAGGAAACCCATCGAAACCAGAACTTTAGGGAATTATCATGGGTGTGTCGGTCTACATCATGGGGGAAGAGGGGGGCTGGTCTATGCCATGGGCACAAAACCTTACAACCAAGGTTCATAGTTACAGCATGGTAAGCATGGTAGGGTACACTGAAGTGACGTCATAGGAAGCACATTTAAACCAGAATTTTAGGGCATTACTATGGGTGTCAGTCTATATCATTGAGGGAAGGGTGGGGGGGGGGGGAGGGGGGTCTGTGCCAAGCGTACAAAACATTACACTCAAGGTTCATATTTACAGTTGGCCAGACCTTAGGCAGTTATTACAGATACAGGTCTACTGCATGGGCACAAAATCTTAAAACCAAGGTTCATAGTTACAGTAGGGTAGGCAAGGTAGGCTCCACTGAAGTGACTTCATACGAAACCATGGAGACCAGACCTTTAGGATACTTGAGGGCTTTTCATTATTCATAAAGCCATTTAGTTGGGTCTTGACCTCATACAATACAAAAGAATGATTAAAGGTCTTTTTTAAAGTCTAGACCAGTGATTCTCAACTAGGGTTCCGTGGAACCCTACGGCTCCTCCAAAGGTTGCTAGGGGTTCCTTCAGCATTGGGCAATTTCTGCCTCTCAGATAAGTTCCCACTGACACCATTGATCTTTTTAACTGTCTGTAAGGACGTAATTCTTCCCAATGACCACAGGACTATTTCAAGGGTTCCTCTGTGTTGAAAAGGTTAAGAAAGGCTGGTCTAGACAGTGTGGAAAACCTTTAAAACCCTTTTCAGGTTTTTTTATTGCTATCTGTATCTCTGCTGGGATGATTCGCCCTCTCCGTTTGTCTTAATTCATCCTCTGTTTGTCTTGAAGACCATGGTCACTGTCTCACCTGTAACAAAGGGTTTGTCCTCAGTTTGGACAGATTTCCTTCTACTTCCTGATGCATCTACAAGACAGGAAGTGAAAGGAAATCCCCCTTCCCAAAATAAAATAAAAAATACAGCCATTTTAAACAATCCATAAATAAAAGAAAACTTCTGGCCTTAAATACACTTTAAAGGCACAAGACAAAGCTGATCATTCTCGTATTTTTGAAAGCCACCCATTCTGAAAAATTTGCATTATAACTTGTTTACCATCCTTCAACCAGCTGCCTAATTATATTATATATTGCTATTCTCAGTGAAGACATTACTTTGATCTCAGCCTGGAAACCTTTGTTGTAGAAGATAATGTTCTGCAGTTAATTCAATACTTCGTTCAGTAATGAGAGGAAAGGCACAGAAATGTTATCGGGATACAGATGCTAATTGAGGATTGTTTTCTTCCAAGAAACCAGAATGTGACTGACCTAAGGCCACGTTTTCCAAGTTCACCAACGGGCAACCGTGAGTAATCTGTATACAAATATATAACACTGTCTAATGGCACAACGATAACCTCTAATAACTTTAATTAAAATTTCAGGATTCTTAAAGCCCATCTCCAGGCTTTTAGAAACTTTAGGAAGCCAGTATCAATGCAGATTTAGGTACTTATGATAGCTGAATGTCCAAACATAATGGTTTTATTTTAATCAACATTTAACTGGAATATGTGTTTTATACCCATTCAGCTTCCAAATGTATCTACAGTGACTTTAAAAAGTATTCAAACCCCTTGAAATTTTCCAAATTTTGTCATGTTACAACCAAAAATGTAAATTTATTTTATTGGGATTTTATGTGATAGACCAATACAAAGGGGCTCATAATTGTGAAGTGGAAGGAAAATGATAATGGTGCATTTGTATTCAGCCCCCTTTATTTTGATACCCCTAACTATAATCTAGTGCAGGGATATACAATTAGCGGACCTCCAGCTGTTGCAGAACTACAATTCCCATGAGGCATAGCAAGACTCTGACAGCCACAAGCATGACACCCAGAGGCAGAGGCATGATGGGACTTGTAGTTTAGCAACAGCTGGAGGTCCGCTAATTGCATATCCCTGATCTAGTGGAACCAATTGCCTTCATAAGTCACCTAATTAGTAAATAGAGTCAACCTGTGTGAAATTTAATCTCACAATAATACTGTTCTGTGAATCCCTCAGAGGTTTGTTAGAGAACCTTGGTGAACAAACAGCATCATGAAGGCCAAGGAACACACCAGACAGGTCAGGGATAAATTTGTGGAGAAGTATAAAGCAGGGTTAGGTTATAAAAAAATATCCCAAGCTTTGAACATCTCATGGAGCTCTGTTCAATCCATCATCGGAAAACATAAAGAGTATGGCACAACTGCAAACCTACCAAGACATGGCCGTCCACCTAAACTGACCGGCCGGGCAAGGAGAACATTCATCAGAGAAGAGCCAAGAGGTCCATGGTAACTCTGGAGGAGCTGCAGAGATCCACAGCTCAGGTGGGAGAATCTGTCCACAGGACAACTATTAGTCGTGTTCTCCACAAATCTGCCCTTTATGGAAGAGTGACAAGAAGAAAGACATTGGTGAAAGAAAGTCATAAGAAGTCCTGTTTGTAGTTTGTGAGAAGCTATGTGGAGGACACAGCAAACATGTGGAAGAAGGTGATCTGGTCACATGAGACCAAAATTTAACTTTTTGGCCTAAAAGCAAAACTCTATGTGTGGGGGAAACTAACACTGCACATCACCCTGAACACACCATCCCCACCGTGAAACATGGTTGTGGCAGCATCATGTGGTGGGGATGCTTTTCTTCAGCAGGGACAGGGAAGCTGGTCAGAGTTGATGGGAAGATGGATGAAGACAAATACAGGACAATCTTAGAAGAAAACCTGTTAAGAGTCTGCAAAAGACTTGAGACTGGGGCGGAGGTTCACCTTCCAGCAGGACAACGACCCGAAACATACAGCCAGAGCTACAATGGAATGGTTTAGATCAAAGCATATTCATGTGTTAGAATGGCCCAGTCACAGTCCAGACCTAAATCCCATTGAGAATCTGTGGCAAGACTTAAAAACAGAGCTTGAGATATTTTGCAAAGAAGAATGGGCAAAAATGTCCCTCTCTAGATGTGCAAAGCTGGTAGAGACATCCCCAAAAAGACTTGCAGCTGTAATTGCAGCGAAAGGAGGTTCTACAAAGTATTGACTCGAGTCTCCACATACATCATGGTTGCCATCTGAGTCCCAGAGTACAAAAGGGTCCCCATTCAAGTCCCCCTTACATCAGGATAGTCATCCAAGCCCCCCCGAAATAAGTGTCCCCATCCAAGTCCCCCCTTACATCAGGGTCATTGAGTCTCCACATACATCAGAATTGTCATCCAAGTCCTCCCTTAAATAAGGGCCCCCATTAAAGCCCCTCTTTACATCAGGGTCACTGAGTCCGCACTTACATTAGAGTAAACATTCACATCCCCCTTACATCAGGGTCGTCATCCCTTTCCTTCTCTTACAACAGGGTCCTCATCTGATTGCTATCCAAGTCCCCCCCTACACCAAGATTGCCATCCAAGTCCCCCTTACATTAGGGTCCCCTTCAGAGTTCTCCTTACCACTGCAAGGTTTACAGTGAACTGTAGAAGCAGGGTGGTTGGAGTTGGGAGCAGAAGCAGGTCTGGATGGAGGAAGTTCCATCCATCTGTGAATGTCAGGGCAAGCACGTCATTGGTTGCTAGGACACTGACGGGAACCTGCGCTGGAGACTGTGTGTGTGGGTGTGGCAGAGGGGGGCCTGTAGTCGGCCAGATGTGGCCCGCAGTCCATAGTTTGGAGACCTCTGCTCCACTCTATCCAAACCTGAAAAATAAGTTGTGGCAATAAATACTTCTATACATGTACAGCGCTGTGAAAAAGCATTTGTCACCTTCCTGGTTTTTTTTGCATATTTGTCGTGCTTAAATGATTCAGATCATCAAACACATTTTAATATTACACAAAGATGACCCAAGTAAATACAAAAAAACAGTTTTTAAATGAGGATTTCATTTATTAAGGGAAAAAAGCTGTCCAAACCTGCCTGCCAGGAAAAAGTAACCCCCCCCCCCCCTTGCTAAATCATGAATGAACTGTGACGCCATGCCGCGATCTAAAGGAATTCAAGAACAGATGAGAAACAAGGCAATGGACATGTACAGTAAAGGGATACAAAGCCATTTCTAAGGCTTTGGGACTCCAGCGAACCAAAGGGAGAGCCAATATCCACAAATGGAGAAAACTTGGAGCAGTGGTGAACTTTTCCAGGAGTGACCGGCTGACCGAAATGACTCCAAGAGCATGACGACGACTCATCCAGGAGGTCATAAAAGAATCCAGAACAATATCTAAAGAACTACTGGCCTCACTTGCACCAGGTAAGATCAGTGTTCATGATTGAACAATAAGAAAGAGACTGGGCAAAAATGGCGTCCATGGGAGAGTTCCAAGGCCAAAGCCACTGCTGACTACAAAGAACACAAAGGCTCATCTCACATTTGATCAAAGACATCTTGGTTAATCCCCAAGACTTTTGGGCAAATATTCTGTGGACTGATGAGAGAAAAGTGGAACTTTTTGGAAAGTGTGAGCGGCCCGTTACATCTGGCGGAAAACGAACACAGCATTCCATAACAAGAACATCATCCCAACAGTCAGACATGGTGGTGGTAGTGTGATGGTCTGGGGCTGGGCGACTTGCCATCATTGATGGAACCATGAATACTGAGCTCTTCCAGAAAATCCATAAGGAGAATGTCCGCCCTTCAGTTCCTGACCACAAGCTCAAACACACTTGGGTTAGGCAACAGGACAACTGATCTGAAACGCACCAGCAAGTTCACCTCTAAATGGCTCAAAAAAACAAAACAAAATGAGGGTTTTGCAGTGGCCTAGATGTCATGTGTTGTAGTGTATGTGTACTGCATTTTCGAACGACATGTATTGATTAAAACGAAAATCGTACGATCTGGCATTGCATGTAAAAAATTTTCATGCATGTCCGATCAAATAATATAGGATGAACTGTCCTGATTGGCTCTCGAAAGCGCTGTAGCAACAATCAGATAATCAGACGATCACTCCAAAACCTGTAATTTTTCGTACGGATTTCTGGTCGTGTGTACGGGGCATAAGAACACCATCCCTACAGTCAAGCACAGAGGTGGAAACATGATGCTTTGGGCTGTTTCTTTGCTAAAGGAATAGGCCAACTTTACCGCACTGAGGGGCCAATGGATGGGGCCATGTATTGTAAAATCTTGGATGAGAACCTTCTTCTCTCAGCCAGAACACTGAAGATGGGTCATGGATGGGTCCTCCAGCATGACAATGACCCAAAACATAACAAGTCAACAAAGGAGTGGCTCAAGAAGAAGCACATGTGGCCTAGACAGTCTCCAGACCTTAATCTTATAGAAAATGTATGGAGGGAGTTGAAACTTCGAGTTGCCAAGAGACAGCCAAGAAACCTTCAGGATTTAGAGAAGATCTGTAAAGAAGAGTGGACCAAAATCCCTCCTGAGATGTGTGCAAACCTGATCACCAACTACAAGAAATGTCTGACCTCTGTGCTCGCCAACAAGGGTTTCTCCACCAACTACTAAGTCATGTTTTGTTGGGGAATCAAATACTTATTTTACTCACTGAACTGCAACTCCATTTATAACATTTGTATTGTGTGTTTTTTTCTGGATTTCTGGTTGATATTCTGTCTCTATCATATAAAATACACCTATGATAAAAATTATAGACCCTTCATTTCTTTGTAAAGTGGGCAAACGTATAAAATCTGCAGGGGAACAAATAAGTATTTCCCCCACTGTATGACCTGAAAATATTAAACTACCAGAGCCCACCTAAAGTAGAGTTCAGACTGAAGAGATCCTTTAAATGACCACAAGGGGGCAATGTCACCATCTGAGATTGCTTCTTATTGGCTTGGATCACACCCCGCCATGCCATCAGTTTCCGCTTCATCCTCATTACAGGAATAAAAAAAAAAAAAGCATTTCTAAGAGCCCCATTAAGGGAGAATGAAGCTTCATATCAGCATCCTGAGCGCCTCTCAGAATCCATTACAATCGTCAGAAGTGCAGACTAATTTGCGGTGTAAGATAAGCGCACCGATGCATTTCGAAGTGTTTTTCGGCTTCACCTTACACCGATCAATAGCCATTAACCTGCGGGAGGTTCCTGTAAAGGACTGTCTCAGCTTCCTGGAAGAAGAGAGCGCGGCACCGTGTCTCCAAACTGCGCTCAGACGCCGCAACACTGGCCTGATCTACACATTATCCCAGCCCCCGATGGAAAACTATTTTTTTATTCAGCATAGTAAATCATTTGGCGTGGGAAAAAAAAAGGTCTTGCAGCACTGGTATCCTGGGTGTAATTCTTGCACGCTTTTATTTTAAACACCTAAATAACAGCAGAAATGGGGGAGGGGGGGGGGGTCATTGACACGTAGAGAGGTCCATTTACTAAACATTTGTTGGCCGATTGTCATAGGCATTCATTGCAGGCTGGACGAATGTTCCCCATATTCTCTGTAATAGATTAATTCCTATGATCGTCGGCTCCATCTCCTGGCCAACATGCGGTACTTTTTATTTTTTTTATTTTTAACTACGGTATCTCAAAGAGAAAATACCACATTTTGGCCACTAGAGGGAGCTGACGATCATAGGAATTAATCTATGACAGAAAACACGGGAAAATGTGCGTGGCAATCGTTCAACGAGCGTTTTATAAAAGACCCCAAAGATTTACAAAGTGCAAGGAATCATCCGGGTCCACAGCCTTCACCGCTTAATGAGTTATTGGATCACAACAAGCAAACAGATATCTGGAATTATGAGATCTCTCTGTGAGTCAGTAATTCGCTAAGTACTGAATTCAGAGGATGACGGTATGAGAATAATGGGCCCAATTTCCCGGACACTGATTTGGACCTCGATTCCTCCTCTGGTAAATCCAGTGTACAGCTACTAGGCTGATGTTTTACCAATTGTCTGTTTTGTGAATGGATGAGAAGTGCATTATGGGGAGCAATGTCATTTTCCTGTATGCCTAGGAGCGTGTTTTAGGGATTTTGTTGCAAATTATTGAAAGATCAGTAATCATCATTTGTGAGCCAACATGATAATTGGGCTGCCTATTGTCTTTCTCTCCTGTAGATACTGCCCACCGTCATACCCTCCACACCCATCCACCACACATACTGCCCACCGTCATACCCTCCACACCCATCCACCACACATACTGCCCACAAGATACCCTTCAACCCCATCCACTGCACATACTGCCCACGTCATACCCTCCACACCCATCCACTGCAAATACTGCCCACCTTTATACCCTCCACACCCATCCACCACACATACTGCCCACCGTCATACCCTCCACACCCATCCACCACACATACTGCCCACCGTCATACCCTCCACACCCATCCACCACACATACTGCCCACAAGATACCCTTCAACCCCATCCACTGCACATACTGCCCACGTCATACCCTCCACACCCATCCACTGCAAATACTGCCCACCTTTATACCCTCCACACCCATCCACTGCAAATACTGCCCACCTTTATACCCTCCACACCCATCCACCACACATACTGCCCACCGTCATACCCTCCACACCCATCCATTGCACATACTGCCCACGAGATACCCTTCAAACCCATCCACTGCACATACTGCTCACCATCATACCCTCCACACCCATCCACCACACAAACTACCCACCCTCATACCCTCAACACCCATCCACTGCACATACTGCCCACTGTCATACCTTCAACACCCATCCTCTGCACATACAGCCCACCATCATACCCTCCACATCCATCCACCACACAAACTACCCACCCTCATACCCTCAACACCCATCCACTGCACATACTGCCCACTGTCATACCTTCAACACCCATCCACTGCACATACAGCCCACCATCATACCCCCCACACCCATCCACCACACAAACTTGATTATGTTAATTTGAAAAATTGCCTGGCAGAGGTAAATTCCACCGTGCATGAAGCCCGTTTAGACCGATATTCCCTTTTAGTACATTAAAGTTTTATTTACTCTTCCTGTCCATCAGACTGTCACCGACTGCCATAAAAAATACCAACTTCCTATCCGGCTACTCAGCAGGGGGATTGGCAGCAGATGCTCTCAGAGGGTTTCCTGGACTGGAAATCAATGTCCCCCACAGGAGCTTATCCCCATTTCTGAGAAGTTTGTGAATTGTCAAGACTTTGATTTTGCAGTAGTGCAGTATTCCTTGTGACTGGAGGTAGGTATTCCTTGTGACTGGAGGTAGGTATTCCTTGTGATTGGAGGTAGGTATTCCTTGTGATTGGAGGTAGGTATTCCTTGTGATTGGAGGTAAGGATTCCTTGTGACTGGAGGTAGGGATTCCTTGTGATTGGAGGTAGGTATTCCTTGTGATTGGAGGTAGGTATTCCTTGTGATTGGAGGTAGATATTCCTTGTGACTGGAGGTAGGTATTCCTTGTGATTGGAGGTAGGTATGCCTTGTGACTGGAGGTAGGTATGCCTTATGATTGGAGGTAGGTATTCCTTGTGATTGGAGGTAGGTATTCCTTGTGACTGGAGGTAGGTATGCCTTGTGACTGGAGGTAGGTATGCCTTGTGACTGGAGGTAGGTATTTCTTGTGATTGGAGGTAGGTATTCCTTGTGATTGGAGGTAGGTATTCCTTGTGATTGGAGGTAGGTATGCCTTGTGACTGGAGGTAGGTATGCCTTGTGACTGGAGGTAGGTATTCCTTGTGATTGGAGGTAGGTATTCCTTGTGACTGGAGGTAGGTATGCCTTGTGACTGGAGGTAGGTATTCCTTGTGATTGGAGGTAGGTATTCCTTGTGACTGGAGGTAGGTATTCCTTGTGATTGGAGGTAGGTATTCCTTGTGATTGGAGGTAGGTGCTTCAATGACATGGATTGTGAAGCCGAGCTCCAGACAAGTCATTTCCTTTTGGAATGGAGGATTTAGGACAATCTAAAAGTGTTCACCAACTAGAAAGATAATAAAGTAGAATTTTCCCACCTGCTTTTGGAGATGCATGGCCGCCATTTTGGGTTGGGCTGATTCTGAATGCCATTTGGATGCTTTACATCTACAGTATCTTACCCCCGGTCCTCATCGTATATTGGAAGGCCTTACACTGACACCATGCATTTGTTATTGGTCTGTGAAAACTTGGCTAAATGTGACTGTTACAGTATCTAGTTATTTCTAGGTTTCTCAATATGTACTAAGGGGTCATAGTGTTTTATGTACATACAGTTGGTATAGAGAAAAATTGCCCCCCCTTTAAAAAAAAAAAAAAATCATATTTTTTGCTTTGCAGCCTGAAATGATGACAGACACAGTTGTTGTTTTAGCCAGCTATATTTACTCTGTGCAACTTATAACATCCAAGTGAGAGATATAACACCAACATGTCAGAAAAAACAGAATCACTGAGTTGGAAAAAAGGGCCCCCCCTTGTGTCAGTATTTTGTTGAACCCCCTTTTGCTTTAATTCCAGCCTTTTGTCTGTTGGGAATTGTCTCTACTAACTTTCCACATCTAGACTGTAATATTTTGCACTCTTCTTTGCAGAACTGCTCAGGTTCAGTTACATTTGATGGTGGCTGTTTGTGGACTGCAGTCTTCAAGTCATTCCACAGATTTTCAATGGGGTTTAAGTCTGGGCTCTGACTAGGCCATGCAAGGACATTCCCCGCCTTCTCCTCCAACCACTGTCTGCTCATTAGTGGACATTTTCCGCCTTCTCCTCCAACCACTGTGTGCTCATTGGTGGCCATTCCCCGCCTTCTCCTCCAACCACTGTGTGCTCATTGGTGGACATTCCCTGCCTTCTCCTCCAACCACTGTGTGCTTATTGGTGGACATTCCCCGCCTTCTCCTCCAACCACTGTGTGCTCATTGGTGGACATTCCCCGCCTTCTCCTCCAACCACTGTGTGCTCATTGGTGGACATTCCCCGCCTTCTCCTCCAACCACTGTGTGTTCATTGGTGGACATTCCCCGCCTTCTCCTCCAACCACTGTGTTCATCGGTGGACGTTCCCGGCCCTCTCCTCCAACCACTGTGTGCTCATTGGTGGACATTTCCCGCCTTCTCCTCCAACCACTGTGTGCTCATTGGTGGACATTCCCTGCCTTCTCCTCCAACCACTGTGTGCTTATTGGTGGACATTCCCCACCTTCTCCTCCAACCACTGTGTGCTCATTGCTGGCCATTCCCCGCCTTCTCCTCCAACCACTGTGTGCTCATTGGTGGACATTCCCTGCCTTCTCCTCCAACCACTGTGTGCTCATTGGTGGACATTCCCCGCCTTCTCCTCCAACCACTGTGTGCTCATTGGTGGACATTCCCTGCCTTCTCCTCCAACCACTGTGTGCTCATTGGTGGCCATTCCCCGCCTTCTCCTCCAACCACTATGTGCTCATTGGTGGACATTCCCCGCCTTCTCCTCCAACCACTGTGTGCTCATTGGTGGCCATTCCCCGCCTTCTCCTCCAACCACTATGTGCTCATTGGTGGACATTCCCCGCCTTCTCCTCCAACCACTGTGTGCTCATTGGTGGACATTCCCTGCCTTCTCCTCCAACCACTGTGTGCTCATTGGTGGACATTCCCTGCCTTCTCCTCCAACCACTGTGTGCTCATTGGTGGACATTCCCCGCCTTCTCCTCCAACCACTGTGTGCTCATTGGTGGACATTCCCTGCCTTCTCCTCCAACCACTGTGTGCTCATTGGTGGACATTCCCTGCCTTCTCCTCCAACCACTGTGTGCTTATTGGTGGGCATTCCCTGCCTTCTCCTCCAACCACTGTGTTCATTGGTGGCCATTCCCCGCCTTCTCCTCCAACCACTGTGTCCTCATTGTTGCTGTGTGCGTTGGGTCATTGTCATGTTGGAAGGGAAACCTTCTTCCCATTGACAACTTTCTGCCAGCAGAGGGCAGCAGATTTTCCTCGAGAATATGATGGAATTTCTCCCCATCCATTTTTCCTTCTATCCTGACAAGTGCTCCAGTCCCTGCTGCAGAGAAATCCCCCATAACAGGATATTCCCCCCCCCCCAGCTTTACTGCAGGAATGGTGTTATTTGGATGGATTTCTGCCAGACATATCGTTTGGTGTTGAGGCCAAATCATTTTATTTTAGTCTCAGCTGACCAGAACACCTTTTTCCACGTGGCCTCAGAATCTTTGCGGTGCGTTTTGGCAGAGCTCAGTGGTGACGGCATGCGGCCTTTCATGAAGAGTGGCTTTTTTCTTGCACCCCCCCCTCCCTCATACAAGCCACATTTGTGGAGGATTTGTGATATTGGTGTCCCATGCACACAATGACCACTCTTTGTCAGAGTTGCTGTAGGCCTCTTGGTCACCTCTCTGACCAGTTTCATCCAGTTTGGAGCGACGTCCTAATCCAGGGAGGATCTGCGTTCTACCAAATACCTACCACTTCTTTTCTATAAACGTCACTCTGCTTCTAGGCGTTGCTAAAGCCTTTGTATCCATCTCCTGACTTGTGCCTGTCCACAACTTTATCCCGGAGATCCCGGTGACAGCGCCACCCATAGGTGATTGTTTGCTTCAGTTGCACTACCAGGGACTGAAATGCTCCAGGAAAGCTGCTTTTATGCTGAACTAATCAAAATGACCACAGCTGACCACTGTTGAAAGTCAAATGGCTTTGTGTGCCATTGAGAAGGTGATTAGCTACAGCTGATTGAGTTTACACGTCATTTTTAGGCAGGGGGGGGGGGGGGGGGGGGTGATCCTTTTTCCAACTCAGTGATTTTGTTTTTAAATTTTTTGATGACATGTTGGTTTATATCTTTGTCAGGGCTGGGCTCAGCCCTTCCATCTCAGAGCTGGCCGCTCAGCTGTCGGCTAATTGCCAGCTCCTATCCCTCTCCACAGTTACTCAGCTGTTGATTATCTGCTCATCAGTCCTGCCTACTTAAGCCATCCAGTCCAGAGGAGCTCTGCCTTCACCTTGGTCACATCACAAGAAACTATCTCCTGTGTTCCTGTTTAAAGACTGGCTTTGCTGACATCCCTTCTGGCTCTTGATCCTGCTTGCTGTTCCACTACATTGATCCCTGACTTCTGGCTTGGCTGACTACCCGTTCCGGTTACTGAACTCTGGCTATGTTTTGACGTTTGTTCTTTTTACTTTTATTATTAAACAAGTGTAATTTAACTGTACTTCTGTCTCGGTCTGATTTCATGGTTCCTGACAATCTTTCACTTGGATGTTTTAAGTTGCACTGAGTAAATACAGCTGGATAAAGAAAAAACTGTGTCTGTCTTCATTTCAGCTTGCAAAGCAACAACATGTGATTTTAAAGCGGTAGTAAACCGTAGCCTAATTTGTTCTTGCAAACTTGCAAGGCAATGGCATAATATATAGGGTGCATCAAATACTAGCACATTATGAAATACTTACCTTAGAACAAAGCCCCCCAGCGCCGTGCTGTGACCACTGACAGGGCTTCCTTCTGGGTTTGTGTCCTCGGGCCTTCTGATTGGCCATGCCGCGATGATGTGTGCATGCGCGCGGGAGTCACAGTATGGCGTCCATTCAGAGCGCATGCGCCGGTGATGTCACCGGCTGCATGCAGTGTGAATATTTCCTAAACAGTGCAAGTTTAGGAGGTATTCATTGTACCTACAGGGAAGCCTTATTATAGACCTACCTGGAGGTAGGTACATGTTCAAAAATAGGTGTCCTCACTTTAAAGGGGGGGGAGGGTGATTATTTTCTATACCCCCTGTATGCCCATCTTAAGAATGATCCTACAATTACAAAGTAACATTTATGACCAGTTTAAAAGAGATCCTACAATTACAATGTAACATTTATGACCAGGTATAGAATATGGCGGCACAATTGGTGTTTAAAAAATAAAACTTTTTTTTCTTACATTGTTTTAGGACTGTCTGTGTCCCCACTGGGGAGAAATTTCCTGGCTTCCTGAGTAAGTGTCACCCCGACACCTTAACCCAGTGGGGGAAAGAACTGCTCTTAGAACAGAAATGTAATCCCGACTGGAACGGGGCTTTAACAATATCTCAGAACCAGTAGCTGGGGTATCCCAGCAGATGTTCAGCAACCTGGGTGCAGCAATAAAGGCATAGGACAAGAAACCAAGGAAGGGTCACCTAATAATTCACGTCTTTAAAATATTGTTTTTGTGAAGGGATAGCACACGGTCTTCAAAGTAGCATCAAACTGTGGAGTTAAGACACCCGAATAACCTGCATTTCTTTAGGGTCCAACCCAACATGCAAAAGGTCAAAGCCTAAAAAGTGAACTTCCTCCACAAAAAAAAATAAATAAAAAAAAAAAATTAAAAAACGGGGGAAAAAGAAAAAAAAAAAAAAAAAAAAGAGGAAAAAAAAATTGGGGTAAATTTACTAAAGGAATAAGGCAAGTTCAATCATGCTTGGTGAATTTTCACTTGGGTTAGTGAATGTGCTGAAGCAAAGTAGAAATTCACTTAGCAAAAAAAAAAAATAATCAACGGGCCAAAAAAAAAAAAAAAAAAGCAAAAAAGAAAAGAATAAAGAAAAAATACAAAAAACAAAGGATTTTAGCTTGCACATGATTGGACCAGGAAAGTCAGCACAGCTTCACTTTATTCACTAAGCTATTTACCAATTAATGAATTACCCAATCACAGGCAAGGAAAATCCCCACCCCCAAAAAAAGGAAAAACAAAATGAAAAAAAAAAAAAAAGAGGATTTTAGCTCGCATAGCTTTACCTTTTTCATCAAGCCAATGGAGAATTATTGAATATCCCCAATTACTAAAGGAGTAGTTCAAGTTCAATCTGAGAAAATGTAATTTTGCTTAGGTTGGTGAATGTGGTGAAGCAAAGTGGAAATTCACTTTGCAAAAAATAACTAATCACAAGCAAGAAAAAAAAATAAAAAATAAAATAAAAAGAATAAAAAAAACTGAAAAAAATCAAAAAGAATAAAAATAATAAAAAATGAAGAAGAATAAACAAACACAAAATTTCACCTCGCACATGATTGGATGATGGAAGTCAGCATAGCTTCACCTTATTCACTAAGCTAAGGGGGAAATCACTGAACCGCCCTGATTACTAGAAGAGTAGAGCAAGTTCAATCTGAGAAAATGAAATTTCGCTTTAGGTTAGTGAATGTGGTGAAGCAAAGTGGGAATTAATTTTGCAAAAAAAAAAAAAACAATCATGAGCAAGGAAAATTAAAAAATATGTATATATAATTAAAAAAAAAACAAAACAGGATTTTAGCTCACAGATGATTGGATGGTGGAAGCCTCACCTTATTCAGTAAGCTAAGGGAAAATCATTGAACAGCCCGGATAACTAAAGGAACAGTGCAAGTTCAGTCTGACAAAGTGATTTTTTACAATGTTGTGGTAATTCACTTTGCAAAAAAATACTCATTTGTGAGCAAGAAAAATAATAATAAATAAAAAAAAAAACAAAAAAAAACAAAACTGAATTTTAGCTTGCACATGATTGGATGATGGAAGTCAGCACAGCTTCAGCTTATTCATTAAGCTAAAGGAAAATCATTGCACAGCCCTGATTACTAAAGGAGTAGCACAAGTTTAATCCAACAAAGTTTATTTTCACTTAGGTTAGTGCATGTGCTGAAGCAAAGTGGAAATTCACTTTGCTAAAAATAAGCAATCACGGACAACGAAAAGTAAAAAAAAAAAAAATAAATAAATAAAGTTAAAAAAAAAAAAAAATCAAACAGGATTTTAGCTTGCACATGATTGGATTGATGGAAGTTGGCACAGCTTCACCTTATTCACAAAGCTAAAGGAAAAGAATTGAACGGCCTTGACTGATGGGTTACTGTTTTCACACATCACTTTTCTTTAATAAAAAAAAATAAATAAAAGATACATTTGCCAACCCAAGATAAAAGCTTTCTTGTTCTCTCTCCAAACACACCGTATAGATGGACTCTAATGATCTAAGCAGTAATTATTGCATCAGCTTAGAAGCAGTTTGCCAAGTCCTAACCCAATTCTAGGAAGCCGTATTGCCGGTAAAATATCCATTAATCAACCTGTCAATAACTACAAAAAATAAACCCTATTAGAGCGGCTGACTTGGCGGAATGCGCTCCGCGGCGCCCTTAGCAACGCACAAATCCAGTGTCACAAATCCTGAAATTTTATGAGATTTCCATAAGAAGCAACAATACATTTGTAGCCACCGATGATGCTACCTATAGAATAAAGTTGCAATCAAATTTTAGCAAGCACAGCAGAACAAAAAAAAAAAAAATAGCTTTGGGGAATTTGCAGCACCATGCAAAAATAAAACTTAAAATGCAATGTCAACAATTGAAAAATGCAACAAATTTTCAGCAAACATTTTAAAAGTGACTGCAGTCCACATTTTTTAAAAGAATATAATTACTTGAGTTTAAAAAAAAAAACAGTAATAGTTTTAAGAAAATAGAAACATTTGAAAGTTGAAAAAAAAAAAGGATAAAAACATAATAAAAAAAAAAAAAAGACACACAGAAAAAAATGTTTTTCATCAGTACAAAATAAAAGAAGAAAAAAAGTACATATTATGCAATAAAAAATATTAAACGCACCAAATTTCTTTAAGGGAAATGTGTGACCTACAAGTTTGGATGTCCCGGAGATTAAAGCTTGGCAGAAGAGAAAAAAAATAATTTAAAGAGAAAACGATACAAAAAAAAAAAAAAAAAGAAGAAATGCAATTAACAAATTTGCATCTTGCGCCGCGCTCCGTGAGTAACTAAAAACCACTTACCCGCGGTCTTGGTGTTCTCCTCATTAAAAAGGAGTTCTATTTTATAAGAGGCGTACAAGTAAGATGGACGTGCAATGTGAACAATCCCAGTCCGGCGATGGGAGTGTCACTTTGCAGTTTTGAATGCTTCAAGCAATTGGTTTATAATACAATTCCCCCAAGATCCCCGTGTTGAAGCAGAAATCCATTAGACCTATTAGAGTTAAAGTATTAGGAGGTTTTCATCTTGGCGAATGCACCTTTGAATAATTCAACGTCTTGTTGTTCGGTAAAAGCCAAGTGTATCCTTAGTACCTTGCATGGGGTTTGGGCACTTAGCGAGCCATAGATAGCGCCAGATTATTTGGGATAATGCATATTAAAAGAAACTCTTCGCACTCCCTGCAGGTAGTCAACGTGTATTACACCAACAACACATTGTATAACAAAGTATCCAAATAAAACAGGACTTGTTTAATTTATTTTAAAGATATTTTACTGAGGGTCATAGAATAAGATGATTAGGGTTGCACCAATACTAGTATCTGTGCCGATACCGGGTATTTGCAAAAGTATCGGTACTCGTGCAAATTCACTGATACCTGAAACAGATACTTTCAGGCTCGGTTCTTTGAGCTGTCAGCGGGTCTCCCCTGTTGACAGCTGAAGTGTTAAAGAAGTTCGGTAATTGGAGCTGTCAAAAAAAAAAAAAAAAAAAAAAAAAAGCAGCCAGCAATGTTTATTAAAGAGGAGTTCCACCCAGGGGGGGCATTAAAAAAAAAAAAAATTAAAAGTCAGCAGCTACAAATACTGCAGCTGCTGACTTTTAATTGGACACTTACCTGTCCTGGAGTCCAGCGAAGCGGGGGATCGAAGCCCCGCTCGTCTCCCCCTCCGTTCAGCGGCGCTGGCATTGCAACTGTGGGCGCCGGGCTGTGGCTTCACAGCCTGGCACCCACTGCGCATGCACGAGCAGCGCCGCTCGCCGTGATTGGCCGCTCAGTCACCTGGCACCTGTAATGGGTCCCAGATGATTGACAGGAGGGAGGGAGCAGAGCTGAGCCCTTCCTGTGCCGAGGGGGGAAGTGATGTCACCAGCCCAGGCAAAGGAAGGGGCAGACTACGAGGGACCCCCTAGCAACAGGCATTTAGAGGTAAGTAAAAAAAAATATCCAAATGTTTTTTTGGGGTTTTTTTTAGGATTTTTTATGTATATTTGTTTTTTTGGGTGGAACCTCACTTTAACAACACTAAAATAAAAAGAAACATTGTTTCTTTTTGTATCTTTCCGTTTCCTCATCTGCAGATCAAAGGGATGAACAAATGTTCCTCTGTTTAACCCCTTATTAACCCTTAATTAACTCCCTATTCTCCTGCATTTAATTATTATTTTTCTGCTTTTTTTTTTTTTTGTTCACGTCTATTTTATAAACTATAAACAATTAAAACTTTTTTTTTGTTTGCTTTGTTAGTGAATATTTTTACACATATATATTAACATACATTTACACATTTCACATTAAAAAAGCGCAAAATAAAAAATAAAAATAAAAAATGTATTTCATTTGTAAATAACTTTTCAATGCTTTGTACCATTGCTGACAGCGGAATTGAAAACAAAACAGTTGCGGTAGGTATCGGTAATTGGTATCGGCGAGTACTAAAAAAAAAAAAAAAAAAAGTATCAGTAATAATCTATTTAGGATATGTTAAATTTATTCTGGTCCTTAGATTTTGTCCTGGCTGTCTGTACCTGCATGTGTCGTCCCTCCGGGTGATTTTCGGGCCTGTCCGGCCCCTGTGCCCGCTCATGACACTAATGGGCGGAGTATCCCGCTACACTGAGCGAACGGTATGAGCATACAAACGTGATACATTTTATGTTCTATATATTATTCATTTTTGTATATTATTCAATAATGTTTCCATCTACTCATATACAACATATTACCAAAAGTATTGGGACGCCTGTCTTTACACAAACTATTTTTAAAGGTGTTTTTTTTTTTTTTTATTTTGTAACATAAAAACAATGAAAGAAGGACTGTAATTACAAATGTGTAAAGTGCACATAATAGAACCACTTACATAATAAGGAGAGCGGATCAAGTTTAACAGTCCATAAGAAACAGAAATACCCCAACACACACTCATACCTTCATACTTGCACTCATTCAAACCTGCAACACATGCGACCCCGTAAAGACAGCAGAGGTCCAGGATCCCCCCATGCATTGGATGTTTCATATAAGGCAATCTGTGATGATCAATTTTGGCATCTTGCCGAAATAATAATATTTAGAGTACATTAGTAGTGGGCCTACTGGGAAAGCTGTGAAGAAAAGACATCCCCCCAGAAATCCTCGGAGACATCAAGCCATGGTTGCCAGATTTTGGTGAATTTCTTAGGGCTATCAATTTGAATTTGGGAAGGACCCCATGAACAATGGGGAAGAAGGCGTGGGCTGAAAGGGGGCCTACATCCTTCCAGTGCAATAGGATGGTTTTAAGTGCATAAAATAATAGTATACGTAGCAAAGTCCTGGCGTGGGTACGGTGGACATGGTCGTTGAATATTCCCAAAAGTCCCACCTCCAGGGTGTGAGGTATCGGTAGATGAAGTTTGTGCTCGAAGAAAGCAAACAATTCCTTCCAGAAGGTTGAGAGTCCGGGACAAGTCCTTTACACAAACTTTAATGGCATCCCAGTCTTTCAATAATGAGTTGGCCAACCCTTTGCAGCTATAACAGCTTCATCTCTTCTGGGAAGGCCGTCCACAAGGTTTAGGAGGGTGTCTATGGGAATGTTTGACCATTCTTCCAGGCCAGGCACTGATGTTGGACGAGAACGTCTGGCTCCCAGTTTCCGCTCTAAAGGTCGAGGTCAGGACTCTGTGCAGGCCAGTCAAGTTCCTTTTGCGTGCTGCTGTTAAATGTACATTTACACACTAAGCGAGGAAATAATCTTGTTGTTTATCATTATTATTAAATTGGAATGACTGGCAAATTTTTTGATCCATTGAACGGAAATTTCACACATTGTAACAGCAATCAAAAAGAAGTACTCTTTGATAGAACGCAGTGTGCGATCTTTGGGCCCCTCCCCTCAAAAAAGTCACCCCTTCTAGCACAAATCCTCTACCCCTCAAATTTCCTGAGTTCACATCCACCCCCCCCCCACTCAAAACCCCCCTCCTAGCACAAATCCACCCCCTAAATTTCCCTTCCTAGGACAAATCCTCCCCCTCCCAAACAAAAATGTATTCTCCTCCCCCCTTCACCATATAACCTTTCCTCCCCCCACCCTCCTAGCACAAATCCTCTTCCTCCATCCCCCTTCTCAACACAAATCCTCCTTAATCCCCACTCCTAGCAATTCTTACCCCCTCCCCCACAAACTCCTCACAGTGCCCCCCCTCCACCTCACATGAAACCACAGTGCCCAGGGCAGCTGCCCCTCCTGACCCCCCCTCTCCACCTCACATGAAACCACAGTGCCCAGGGCAACCGCCCCTCCTGCCCCCCCCCCTCCACCTCACATGAAACCACAGTGCCCAGGGCAGCCGCCCCTCCTGCCCCCCCCCCTCCACCTCACATGAAACCACAGTGCCCAGGACAGCCGCCCCTCCTGACCCCTCCCCTCCACCTCACATGAAACCACAGTGCCCAGGGCAGCTGCCCCTCCTGACCCCCCCCTCTCCACCTCACATGAAACAACAGTGCCCAGGGCAGCCGCCCCTCCTGACCCCCCCATCTCCACCTCACATGAAACCACAATGCCCAGGGCAGCCGCCCCTCCTGACCCTCCCCTCCTCTCCACCTCACATAAAACCACAGTGCCCAGGGCAGCCGTCCCTCCTGCCCCCCCCTCATTGTCCCGGCGCCCTGCGTACAGTTACCAATATTTTCCACTATAGTGGGTCCTTTAATGATGGATCAAGTGCCGTCCCTGAACCTTCACAGATGAGTATTTGTCAACCAATCACAAGCAGGATTCCTAAAGCTTTGCATTCTGCAGTATTTAGCTCACACTAAGTATTTCCAGGATTTTACAGCCCTCATCTAAAAGGGCAACGACAGCAAAATCCACTCTGCTAATGGCATCAAAATCGCTGGCCAGGCGTCAGCACGGCGCTTTGTAGCAGAGCTACATAAACAGAATGCGGGACACCTGAGCCAAGTCAGCTTTGTCCTGTATCTATCCGAGGGCTGGAGGGCGAACGTCAGCACAAGCCGTACAATCCGCGGGCTGAGGCTTTGATCGCTCTTCATTATATGGCAGCGAGCCCCGCACTCAGTCACTTGGATCACTACATCAACACCATCAGCACAAAAATGTATTTACATATCATGTCTTTTCTTAGAACACAAGGAAATAAATGAAAGTGGCCAGAAAAAAAAAAATATATTATTGGTAGCCCTCCTCCCTTCACTAACGTATACTGCACAGTGCCTTGAAAAAGTATTCATACCCCTTGAAATGTTCCACATTGTGTCATGTTACAACCAAAAACGTAAATAAATTTTATTGGGATTTTAAACAATAGATTTTTATTGAAGGAATTTTCTTAACAATACAGATTGACATTGTCACGATAGTTATTGTAACCAACTTAGTTGCATTAGTTCCTAAGATTATTCTTATAGAGATACAGTAATTGATAGTCTGTACCAGCCCACCCCTATATTGGGATTTTATGTGATAGACCAACACAAAGTGGCACATAATTGTGAAGTGGAAGGAAAATGATAAATGGTTTTCAACATTTAAAAAAAATAAATCTGTGAAAAGTGTGTGTGTGTGTGTGTGTGTGTGGGGGGGGGGGCATTTGTATTCAGCCCCCATTGATTTGATACCCCTAATACAATTTAGTTAAACCAATTTCCTTCAGAATTCACCTAATTAGTAGAGTCCACCTGTGTGTAATTTAATCTCAAAATACAGCTGTTCTGTGAAGCCCTCAGAGGTTTGTTAGAGAACCTTAGTGAACAAACAGTATCATGAAGGCCAAGGAACACACCAGACAGGTCAGGGATAAAGTTGTGGAGAAGTATAAAGCAGGGTTAGGTTATAAAAAAAATCTCCCAAGCTTTGAGCATCTCACGGAGCTCTGTTCAATCCATCATCGGAAAATGGAAAGAGTATGGCACAACTGCAAACCTACCAAGACATGGCCGTCCACCTAAACTGACCGGCCGGGCAAGGAGAGCATTCATCAGAGAAGAGCCAAGAGGTCCATGGTAACTCTGGAGGAGCTGCAGAGATCCACAGCTCAGGTGGGAGAATCTGTCCACAGGACAACTATTAGTCGTGTTCTCCACAAATCTGCCCTTTATGGAAGAGTGACAAGAAGAAAAACATTGGTGAAAGAAAGTCATAAGAAGTCCTGTTTGTAGTTTGTGAGAAGCCATGTGGAGGACACAGCAAACATGTGGAAGAAGGTGCTCTGGTCACATGAGACCAACATTGACCCTTTTTGCCTAAAAGCAAAACGCTATGTGTGGGGGAAAACTAACACTGCACATCACCCTGAACACACCATCCCCACCGTGAAACATGGTGGTGGAAGCATCATGTGGTGGGGATGGTTTTCTTCAGCAGGGACAGGGAAGCTAATGGGAAGATGGATGGAGCCAAATACAGGACAATCTTAGAAGAAAACCTGTTATGCCCCGTACACACAGTCGGACATTGATCGGATATTCCGACAACAAAATCCATGGATTTTTTCTGATGGATGTTGGCTCAAACTTGTCTTGCATACACACGGTCGCACAAAGTTGTCGGAAAATCAGATCGTTCTGAACACGGTGACGTAAAACACGCACGTCGGGACTATAAACGGGGCAGTAGCCAATAGCTTTCGTCTCTTAATTTATTCTGAGCATGCGTGGCACTTTGTGCGTCAGATTTGTGTACACACGATTGGAATTTAACCGATCGCACTTTTTCCGTCGGAAAATCAGACTGTGTGTACAGGGCATTAGAGTTTGCAAAAGACTTGAGACCGGGGCGGAGCTTCACCTTCCAGCAGGACAACGACCCGAAACATCCAGCCAGAGCTACAATGGAATGGTTTAGATCAAAGCATATTCATGTGTTAGAATGGCCCAGTCACAGTCCAGACCTAAATCACATTGAGAATCTGTGGCAAGACTTGAAAATTGCTGTTCACAGACGCTCTCCATCCAATCTGACAGATCTTGAGATATTTTGCAAAGAAGAATGGGCAAAAATGTCCTCTCTAGATGTGCAAAGCTGGTAGAGAC
Organism: Aquarana catesbeiana; assembly: GCF_042186555.1. NCBI lineage: Eukaryota > Metazoa > Chordata > Amphibia > Anura > Ranidae > Aquarana > Aquarana catesbeiana. The sequence continues at coordinate 256,581,037 of NC_133333.1, forward strand.
ATCCCCAAAAAGACTTGCAGCTGTAATTGCAGAGAGAGGTGGTTCTACAAAGAGAAAAGAGGGGGGGATTTGGGGACTTTAAATGAGGCACATATTGAAATGTGCCTCCATCCCCATTGCGGAAAATTATTGGACATTGTGGGACTTTAAATGAGGTCATGGACAAAGTGAAGGCAACTAGAATAAAAGTACATGTTTATTGGAAAAGTGAGATGCATAAAAACCATCAAAAAAGAAGCCACAGAAAGAAAGACATTGTAGTAAATATCATTTCATAGTGAATTGCAGACACATAAGTATGTGCATATGCAATTAACGACAAGAAAATATCAGACTTGGCGTCACATTGTGGTCCCATATGATAAATAATACATACAAACATTTCATATATATATACATGTAAAAATGCAGCGGCACCGGTAAAGGGAAAACAAATCAAAACAGTAAACATGTTGATGGAGTAATGGAAGATATTCTGAATAGAAACTGTTGTAGACATATGTCTAGATCCCATATGTCCGACGCGTTTCGTGTGGAGGACACTCATCAGGGGCAGGTGTTCAGGGGACATCTAAAGCATAAATAAAATCTATGGTAAGTCTACTGGTACTTAAGCATGACAGGCAAGAGAGGGTGGGAGGCACCCTAAGTACTTACATGAAGTCCGTACAGTGGGGTGTGGTCAGAACGGGGCCAGGGCCAAGCATGTGCATCCGTCCTGGGAGCTGAGGTATGTTGGGATCAGTGCCGGCGAGGCGGGTACTCACAAGCCCCCCCTGAGACATGGGGGCCCAAGTAGTAGTAAAAACAAAGTGGAGTGCCAAAGGGGGACAGCCTAAAGAGAGTGACATGAAACAATGTATCAAATAATACTGATACAGTGAAAAATAACTAAATAAATGAAATGATGTTCATCTGATGAGGATGATGGAAAAAGGATGTCTGTGCCAGAAAAAGTAATGGTGTAAAACAGTGTGCAGCCATATCCATAGCACAGTGGAGTGTAGTATGTACAGAGTGACCAGAAATACACAGCAGAGGCATATCCAATTCTATCAGGCCGATTAGTGGGGGATAACTAGCAGACAAAAAAGTAAGAACAAACCTAAACTAGTAGTGCCTTGCATAGTCCAAAAAAGCGCTGAGATGCGATATGGCGTCTCTGGTGGATGGCACCCATTTGTGTCAGAGGAGGCAAGATATAGACCCGACCCGCACACGCTGACCCAACAACCAGCGTCACCCTAGCACAGCGAGAATGGGGAGGGGCCTCAAGGCAGACCGTGAATTACGTCTGTAGAGAACACCCATGTCCCCATCAAGCCGGCTGCAGATGGAAAAACTCACGCTCCACGTCGTGACGCCAGCTGCGACGTCACTAGTGGAGCGGGATGGGTGGCGCCAATGCACTGTGGGAGCCCGCCCACCCCCCCAGCATCAAACACGACGGAGGGGAGGGGGCACCCAGAGCACTTCGCAGCTCCCGGCAATCAGGTACAAAAGCGGTCCTGGATGTGAACTTGTAATCCCTAGGTGAACATGACATAACTATGCTGCATGATCTCATGGGCACGAAAGTGTCCAGAGTATGCAAGACCAGGGTACGGTACAAGACCATCCTAGTCGTGGAAACATAACACAAACGTGGCAGGGGAACACTGCCAAACCTGTCCATGAACCTCCATCCCTATACGAAGAGAAAAGAGGGGGGATTTTGGGACTTTAAATGAGGCACATATTGAAATGTGCCTCCATCCCTATTGCGGAAAATTATTGGACATTGTGGGACTTTAAATGAGGTCATGGACAAAGTGAAGGCAACTAGAATAAAAGTACATGTAATTGCAGAGAGAGAGGCGGTTCAACAAAGTAATGACTCCGGGGGGCGCCATACAAATGCCCCCCAAACTTTTCACATATTTATTTGTAAAGAATGTTGAAAACCATTTATCATTTTCCTTCCACTTCACAATTATGAGCCACTTTGTGTTGGTCTATCACATAAAATCCCAATAAAATACATTTAAGTTTTTGGTTATAACATGACAAAATGTGGAACATTTCAAAGGGTATCAATATGCTTTCAAGGCTCTGTACTACTAGTTTAATCTAGATCAAGGGTCTCAAAACTTTCTATGCAAAGGGCCAGTTTACTGTCCTTCAGGCTTTAGGGGGGCTGGACTGTGGCCAGCAGGAGTTAAAAAATCCCCTGCAACAGTGGGCATAAACAATGACCCATCAGTGGTTTTAACAAGAGGAAGAAGACACCATTGTCGGTATCAATGGGAAGAATAGTGCCATCCATGGTGTCAGTGGGAGGATGGGTGTCAGTTGGTGTAATAGAGCCCCAAGGGCCAGATAAAGGCATGCAAAGGGCCACATCTGGCCCCCAGGCTACAGTTTGGAGACCACTAGTCCAGTGGAACCTTAAAGTGGTTGTAAACCCTTACAAACCACTTTTCACTACAGGTAAGCCTATAATAAAGCTTACCTGTAGGTACCGTGGATATCTCCTAAACCTGCATGGTTTAGGAGATATCCACTGTATCATCAGCATGTGCCGACGTCATCGGCACATGCGCACTGAAGCAGCAGCTCGTTCGAGCCATTGCGTCAGCTGATGTGCTGTAACCGGCGGCTCCCACGCGCATGCGTCATCGCTGCTAAGGCCAATCACAGTGCATGTCGCCGGTCACAGCGGTATACGGGGACCGCTGCGGAGGCTTCGATCTAAGGTATTTCATAATGAGCTAGTATGCGATGCATATTAGCTCATTATGCCTTTGTCTTGCAGGGTTTTTTTTTTATGGGTTTACAACCACTTTAAAGTGGTAGTAAACTGACACAAACAAAAAAAGAAACGGGGCCCCCTGCAGATTTGTCAAAATGTACTAGTATGCACAGCATACTAGCACATTATGACACACTTACCTGCACATGGAGCCCTCCAGCACAGCATTGTCATGGCTCCCCGGTGCTTCCATCTTCACTTGGTCTACCTCCTGGGTTCGCAGGCTGCGGCTGTATAAATGGCCGGGGCCACAAGACATCACGTGGAAGCCTCGCCACAGGTCTCTGAAGGTACGGCATGGGACATCACCAGCTGCCTTCCATTTGAATATCTCCTAAACAGTGCAAGTTTAGGAGATACGGTATTCCCTGTACCTACAGGGGAGCTTTATTACATTAAAAACTGGACTTTACTTCCACTTTACCAGCGTGCAGAACTTGCCCTGCTACAGGGTCCCTCAGACTTCCTCCATACTGGACGACTAGTTCTCTTTGATTGTGTGGCCACCCCCCCCCCCACACACACACACACACACAATGCAGGACATTAGCCTTGGACGTGATGATGTTGAGTGCCCGCCCACATTTTGACCAGGAGACAAATTGCTTTGGCTGCTGGGGGACTAAGGTATAAGACAAGTATTTGTCTCCAATTTCATCTTCTAGACAAAACAAGAAGTATATTATGTATATGCCGGGGGTGGAGGCTACCAACATCTGAGTTGGGCTTTAACAAATAGGATTTAATGAAAGGCTCCAAATCACCATAAACCCCTTTTCAGTTTTTAGTAGGTATTGCAAAGCTAAACCACTTGGCATTTTCCAATGTCTCTTGGTGACTATATTGGTGAGAACTCAATGTTGGGTTTCTAAGACTGTACGCCAGCTATGGCCATTAGGAAGAGCTCCTACTCTCCTTGATGACAACGCTCTAAGGTGGGTGGGAACTGAGCTAGAAACAATGGTAGTCCACAAGAGGGATAAGAAGCCACCCAAATCTGAAGTCACTTTTCGGTGGTCAGCACACAAAAAAAAAATGGCATGTGAAACCATTCCATAAATTCAACCGAACAAAATGAGCTAACCCATCAAACGTATGCAGTCAGATGTGCCTACACGTACCTCTGACCTGTCAAAGATGCCCATGAGGTTACGATGCTCAATATACCAATTTCTATACCCAACCTCCAAAGTGGACACACTGCCTCACCTCCCCCACATTACTTGGGTCATGTCCTCAGCCTAACCAACAAAGAATCTTGGGCTTCAAGAAGGCACGTTAGAACACCGGCTCCGGAAATGGTAAATGAATAACTACAGTAAACACATGTGCAGGCCACCGTTGAGGACACATTTACTGCCTTGACCAGCTTGAGATCCTGAATGAGGACAAATGGTACCCTCAGCTTACCCATCGGATTCTTATATCAGTTGGGTTTTGAGATCTGAGAAACAGAGTTCCCAGCTACGCCCATCTGCTATGGCTAATCTAAGAAGATTAAACAAAGTTCTCACGGCTTTTTCCTTAGGCTCCGTTCACACACGTGCGGTGCGGATTTCCCCTACATTTTCACATAGCAGCTGTTCAGCTGCGAATTCAGATAAGGTTCAGATGCAAATTTTCAGGGCCGACGGCCACCGGCGTCATCGCTAGTTGCTAAGGAGCGGGCCGGGAAGCCGGCTGCCGTGTCCTTAACAACGGATGACTCATCGATGGTCAGCGGGGTTCCAAAGCCGCCCTGGTGTGAACCAGGGCTAAATCCAGCGCAAGAATAAAAATAAACATAATCCACAAACAGAGATCCGAACCATATGTCCCGTGGGTTATCAAAGTGAAATTTAAATGACAAAGTAATTAATCATCCAGCAGCTAAGATAATAAGATGGCTACCACCAATGGGTGCCATCTTAATCAATTTGACTTAATTCGCAGGGGCACAAAAAAAAAAAAAGGTTCCTGCACTACTTTCACTTTTCTGTGATTTTGGTGCGATTTGAGTGCCATAGATTGCAATGTTAAATCATACAAGTCGCAAGCAAGTCGCATCAGTGTGAACCGAGCCTTACAGTCCTGCAGGGGGACCCTTTCACATGTTCTGCAGTGCCCCCCTTCCTGCTGTCTTGGGGTTCCACCACTGTGGCGGAACGCCAGGGCCCGGTTGCAAGTGTGATCTTTGCGACCCTGGTAGTTCCACCACGGCACTACGGTGATTTTCGGCTTCCACTGGGATCCCGCAGGTAAAGCACATACATACATACATACATACATACATTGGTCTACACTGGTTTAATGTCACCATGTAAAAATATCCATACCCGCAAATCAGCTTTAAGCTTAGTGATAACTGAAATCTCAGCCTTACTTACCTTCCATGTACCCAGTGAAGTGACTGGCCGCAGGTGATACACAGAGATGAAACAAATCCTCCTACATACAATGTACCTGTTTACCTGCAGTCTTCTCTTTTCTACATCCGTTCATAGTGTTGAACATTTAAAGCTTATCTGAGGGTTCAGAAAAATGGGGGCGGAGAGCTGAAGTCACACTCTATAGAGCTCAGAGCTGATTGGAGGGGAGGGACCCCCCCCTCCCTCCCTCCCTCTACACAGCACACAGGAACAGAGCTGAGGCTGCCAATCACAGGCTGTGTGTTGGAGATCCCTCCCATGTCACCTTTTTATCTCTTGGTATCAGAAAAACTTGTCAGAAGTGACTCATGCAGATAAAGGAAGGAGGCAGCATACAGAAATCACACTCAGTGCTCTTGATTGAGACAAATACACACTATAGAGGGATACGCTTTGTTCATATTTCATGTCTGAGGTTTACAACCACTTTAAAGCAATTCAAAAATTGCATTTCTAGAACACTCCATGTGAATAAGAGTTTCTGTAATGGTTCTTAATATAAAAAGGTTGAAAGTTGGACTCACAGAGGCTTAAATCACTCAACTCTCAGACGGCTTTCATTGGGATTGGTGGGATCAGTGTATTACTCCTAGGGACGTCCAGGGATGGGACAAGGGGGTGGGCAGAAGGGGGAGCTGCTCTGGGCGTAGCATGTATTGTAGAGAAGGAGGCGCTGCAAGTTCCTTCTACTATAATGCTGATAGGAGTAGTGACAGTGGCATCACTTCTGTCAGCCCAGAGCTGGAATTGGCAAGGAGAGGTGGGGAGAGCCGGGAGGAGGTGTGGGCTGTGCTCTCTCCCCCTCCTCCTCATAAGTTTGCACTGTGCACTAAATGGGGGGGGGCAATTAGGCATCTTTGCCCTGTGCACTGGATGATCTTGTCCCGACACTGGGAACATCCATACTAATGGGGGAAAACCCTTATTGAGAAAATAATCAATGACTGGAAGCTTCGACATTTTCATCTGCAGCAAAAAGATTCGGGCCGGCAGAATTTCCAAAGAAAAGGAGAAAGACCAAATCTACAAAATAACGTGATATAGAGACCTTAGATTGTAAGCTCCTCGAGGACAGGGAGTGATGTAATGTACAGTATGTGAAGTGCTGCACAAATTGTCAGCGTTATATAAATATCTGTAATATATTAATAAATATATAAATAATAAAAACAAATAATAATAAAAAATCTAAATAATAAATATATTATTAAATAATGCAATGACTGGTCACACACTTGTACTTTCGCATCTTCAATAAATATTTTAACAATTCATCAAGTGAGACTTATTATTGGCACCAGGCGCCATTTCACATTCACCCAAAATGTCTTCTGCTGAAATGACCCAATCGTCATGTCAGAATGGCAGCAGCCCCAGACCCCCAAGGGAGTCTTTCATCACCATCTACCATTGAGTGACAACCTACAGGAAGTGACACCTTCCATATTCTCCACGGAGATACCTACCAGTAACCAATTACCAGGTAAACCAGTCCAGCACTGTTCCCCAGAGGTTCACAGTCACACTGCAGAACTGTAACAAAGAAAGATTGACAAGTAGGACATCACATCCCTGCACTGTCCTCTAAGCTGGGGGTTCTCCACCTCACTGAGATCTGTGAACGATAAATTCTTCCAAAACCTTCCATGCCCCAACAGTATGGGAAAGCAAAGTATGCACTGAAATGCTGGAAGGCTCTGGATGGGACTGAATGTCACTGTGGGGGTAATGGTGGTTTCTGGAGGGGGTTACAGGATTTAAAAGACTTAGTGGCCCTGTAGGGGATGAGGTTTCTGGAGGGGTCTGGTGTCTCTCCAGGAGACATTGTAGGGAGACTGGGGGCTTTGTAGGGGTACTGGGGGATGACTGAAAGCTACTGCAGAGGCTAGGACGACCTGTGAAGACATTGTTGGAGGCTGGAGGGACTATGAGAGGCTGGAGGCTCTGCAGCTGGCTCTCCAGAAGGCTGGGGGCTTTGCAGGGGCACTGGGGGATGACTGGAGGGCACTGCAGGGGCTAGGAGGACCTGTGAAGACATTGTTGGAGGCTGAAAGGGATTATGGGGGTCTGCAACTGGCTGGGGGCACTAAGGGAGGGCTTTGCAGGAGCACTATGGGAGCTTGGTGTGCACACTGCTCTTATACTAGGTGAGGCCTGGGTGTTCTAGGCCTAATGGTGGGAGAAGAACCCCAAATATATGAGTGAACAGTGGTAGCAGGATCCCTGTAAACCAGTAGACTGTGGGAGAAGGACCCAATGCACTGGTGGTGGACAGTGGAAGAAGGGCCCTGTGCACTGGTGGTGGACAGTGGGAGAAGGAACTTGTAAACCGGTAGACAGTGGGAGAAGGACCCCATGCACTGGTGGTGGACTGTGGGAGAAGGACCACATACCTTGGTAAACAATGGGAGCAGGATCTCCATAAACTGGTAGACAGTGGGAAAAGGACCACATGCACTGGTGGTGGAAAGTGGAAGAAGGACCCTGTAAACCGGTAGACAGACAATGGTAGCAGGATCCCCGTAAACCGGTAGACAGTGGGAGAAGGACCCCATGCACTGGGGGTGGGCAGTGAAAGAAGGACCCTGTAAACCAGTAGACATTGGAAGCAGGATAGCTGTAAACTAGTGAACTGGTGGAGAAGAACCCCGCTGCTTCAGTAGACAGTGGGGGAAGGATCACCATACACCAGAGGACAGTGGGAGAATGGTCCCTTAAATTCTTGGTCAACGAGTGAAGGGACCCTCTTACATTTGTGGTCAGTGAAAGAGGTGCACTAGATTATTGATCAATACAGGATCTCCTTACACTGGTGGTCCCATTGATGATCAGGCAGGAAATTAGGAAATACAGTAACGAATAGTGCAGCGCTGAAATTAAACAACTAAAATGATAATAATGTCCATATACATTCATGTACGGAAAAAATAAATGTAGTAGGGAGGCTGGGAACATCAACGGTGGTAAAGGGTGCTTCATGCAAAATCTGAAGTGCTCCTTAATCCGTGCTCACACATTTGCTAGTCAAACTGCTCACCTTGCTACATAGAGCCCTGAGCTAACAGGAAGGTCACACAGGCATTCACCACCAATAGTGGTCGGGGTTAAATCTTGGATGGAAAGCCGGACACCTCTTTCGTTAGTGGCTTAAACGTTTTCATCCGTAATCACATGAAATATAAAGGAATAATATAGTGCTCTCTGTATAGCTAAAAAATTGGTTACTTTATTAGAAAGACAGGTACTCACAAAGGAAGCACTATACCCAGTGCTAGGATCATAGGTGTATGTACATCAACGGTGTTGGTAAATGATAAGGTGGCTGCAGTGACGTCTAAGGGATAATCCCGCACGCGTATTGTCCAGCAGGACTTCCTCAGTGGAAATCGATTACCGCTGAGGAAGTCCTGCTGGACAATACGCGTGCGGGATTATCCCTTAGACGTCACTGCAGCCACCTTATCATTTACCATCACAGTTGATGTACATACACCTATGATCCTAGCACTGGGTATAGTGCTTCCTTTGTGAGTACCTGTCTTTCTAAAAAAAGTAACCAATTTTTTAGCTATACAGAGAGCACTATATTATTCCTTTATATTTCATGTGATTACGGATGAAAACGTTTAAGCCACTAACGAAAGAGGTGTCCGGCTTTCCATCCAAGATTTAACCCCGACCACTATTGGTGGTGAATGCCTGTGTGACCTTCCTGTTAGCTCAGGGCTCTATGTAGCAAGGTGAGCAGTTTGACTAGCAAATGTGTGAGCACGGATTAAGGAGCACTTCAGATTTTGCATGAAGCATCCTTTACCACCGTTGATGTTCCCAGCCTCCCTACTACATTTATTTTTTCCGTACATGAATGTATATGGACATTATTATCATTTTAGTTGTTTAATTTCAGCGCTGCACTATTCGTTACTGTATATCTTGAAAGGACTTATATATTTGCCTTAAGTGTTCAGCGGCTTTAGTTCCTGTGAAGTTTTTTTTTGCGCCGACTGTTTGTCCCTTTGACTAGAAAATTAGGAAAGCACTGCTCAATGAACTCCTAGCAACCTCTGGAGAAACCAAAGGGATTCACCGATTTCCAACTTTGTGCAACAGAAGATCTCAAATAAGAAAAAAATAAGTCACACATGAAACCTTTATTGATCAAGAGTTATCACCACTACACTTGTAGGAAGTCATGAATGCACGTGGTTCTCAACCTGTGGCCCGTGTACCCAGGGTGTACTTATATTGGGTTCAGGGGTTACCTCTGCTTTCCAAAGTAAACAAACTTAACAGTTCAGTGATTTGAAAATCGATACCAATTATGTAAAACAAATCAAAGTACAGATTTTTAAAGGCAGTTTATAAAACATTTGCACACAATTAGGACTTTTAATAAACGTATACATAACAAGAGGCGCCTGGAATAAATGTGACCTGACCCCCAGGAGTACTCGGCAATCACAGACTTTCATAAAATGAGGGCATGCTTTAAAAACACAAACCTTAGTCAATTTATTAATACAAACTTAAAAAAAAAAAACACACACACACACACAAAGCCGTCACAGGTACCTGTAAAATTGCAGCTGGCGTTTGGGACTTCCATATCGAGCACTTTGGAAGCATGAAGGGAGAGAGAGAAAAATATTCCACATATCACACGGCAAATACTTCAATATGAAGTCCTGGGTGGTGATCAATACAGACAACTGACAATGGGATTACCTTGTACAACATCGCCACCTACTGACCGATCAGCAAACTGACAAATCCAAAGAACTACGCAAATCTGAACATAGATTGTAGAGAAGTACCATTGGGCTTCATCTGGTGATATTCCATTACATTAAACTGGAATTATTCTGTATGTTGAGGACGTTTTTCTGCTCATCAAAATAGCTTCCTCAGCTCTAATGAGTATCAGGAACACCGGCATTTATATTCACCGATCTAACATCTCTAGCCTGGTAAAACCATACAGTTTGATTGAACACCTGATCCAGACTTCCTGCCACCAGGGGATTGGATTATGCAATAAGAACAGAAGTGATTTTACATCATTTCGCACCTTTTCTGTCTTAGGCAATCAACATTTGCCTTGACACATGCCATGGTGACTGGATTAAGGTGACTATAAATGATCCTGAAGCTCATTGGAACAACTCCTGATGGACATTGTGCCATGTATACAACAGTAATTATACCAAACAATTTACTTACCCCAAAATCTACATATACCTGATTATCTTTAAAGCTGAACTTTACCCTGCATCAATACACCCCCACCCCCCGCCATGTGCAAAAATCCAGGCATGCTCAGACATGCCATGGGTCTCTGCCAAGTATTTGGGACCTGGGGGACACGCAGCATATCTATGGACCTCTGTACATTAGCACAGGTGTGGCTAGTCTCTACTATATAAAGATTATGGTACTTACATGGACAACAACTAAAATAGTATTTTCATTACAGCAATTTAGTAAAACATACACAAAGATTGTGCCACAATAAGGCACTAAAACTGCTCTCCATTGAATGGATAATTACATAGTGATACCAAAAGGCTGATACTCATGGTTTATCTCTATCACATAGAGTATATCCATATCTTCTTAACATGTTTCGCAGTAATATTCGCTTTCTCAGGAGTATTTTAGAGAGCAAACGTATCTATAAAAAGACAACAGGTATAACAAATGCAATAAAGAAGTCAATACAGTGGAGGTAAATATTATGTTTGTACATGAAGATCCAGAAGAGGGGTTGCAGAAAAACTTACCTATCACCCAGAAAGTGACTAGATGTGAGCACCACAATACTTTTGGATATGTGCTTGGGGTCTCCCATGTGACCTTTTACATCTTTTAAAAAAAGGTTTTTATTTGCCAAATGTACATACATAGTATAGAACAAGACCTTTTACATCTTTTGATGTCCCTTGCCATAATGCACCCACACTTGCCGGGATAGAAGCGTTTCATGGTTCTCCACATGGAGTCACTCCCTGGGTTATGGGTAGGTTTTCTGCAGCCCTCCAATGGATCTTCATATTCAAACATATTAATTACTGCTACTGTATTGATTTATTTATTACATTTGTACATACCCGTTATTGTCTTTATATAGATAAGTTTGCTCTATAAAATACTCCTGAGGAAGCGGACATTACCAGGAAACATGTTGAGAAGATATGGATATACTATGTGATAGACCTTTTGGTCTGCAACAAAAATACTGTTTTAGACTATTTACATGTTGTTGTCCATGCAAGTACCATTGAAGTCCATGACAGCTTCCAAATATATACTTTCTGTAATGATTCCAGGATGTAGGTACTCATAATTGTGATATACTTATTGGCACGTAATTTCTATATATAGGAATTATAGTAAAGACATACTGATACTGACGAGGCGTCTGCACGTGTGCCAAATCTTGCAGTGTGCATGCCCCCTCGGTATCCCCCTGTCTCTAGGAATAGGTGTGATGTGGCTATCCCAGGAGGCAGAGGGACCTGGATGAGGCCAGAAAGCAGCCCAAAAAGGTACTATAGTTCGCAGACAATAATTAAACTTTTTCTAGTTTTGTAAAGGGGGGGGGGGGTTTAATGATTGGAGAAAAAGGTTGTTTAATGTGTTAAGGTCTACTTGATATCCTGATGAAGCCCCCGAAACGTGTT